>NC_061816.1:6958118-7253118 GCF_021462225.1 Girardinichthys multiradiatus
AGGTTAGAAAAACGATAATGATAAATGATTAAAATGATGGATGGTTGAATGATGGACCAAGACTAGGCTCAGGTTGGTTATCGGAGAAAACCTGTTCTGATAACAAACACAAACGGGCTGTTTATCTTAGTCCGTGTTTAACACATGGAAGAACGAGTGTACAGAGTAAGAATTTCACTGACTGACAATATTTAAACCTTGACCAAACTTTTGTTTCCAAACAGTCATCTTCATTTAGATAAAGTGGTCAAATAGCCACACACCGACTTACATTTAAGATCAAGAGTTGAGATCAGAGTTTTTAGGAACTCTTGATTAGTAATCATTGACTCCCTGTGTCTTGAAGGTATGAATATGACTTGACAGAGGACAGTTTCTCTTAGCCACTCTTCAAAATGAGAAAGACAAGAGAGCACGCTATTTAAGTAGGGTAGATGTGTGTTGAGAAAACAGCCACTGGTCTAAACTTGATATAACAGACATCAACAGAGAAATAATTTAAAGTCTGAAACAACTCAAACTGTGACAAACAAGACTGGATGAGGATCCATGTTTATCTTGTCATCACACACAGTGAGGAAGATGGTAAGGGGAGTCAAATGTTTTAAGTTCACTGTTAGAGAACTGCACCAAACAATGGCAACTTAGGGTCACCAAGTCTCTCTACCAGGGGTTTCAAACTTTGATCCTCAAGGGTTGGTGTCCTGCAACCTTTGCATATGTCCAACATACCTGAGTCAAATCCTCCTGGTGCACTGAAGTGCTACAGAGTCCTGCTAATGATCTAATTATGGGATTCAGGTGGGTCCATGCAGACACACATCTAAACGTTGCAGGACACCAGCTCTTGAGGCCCGTAGTTTGCTCTATAACAACCACAGGATGCTTTTGTGAGGAAAAGTATTTTCTCTCCCTCCATCACAAACATAAAAGTATTTGACTCTGCCTGAAAATGGATCTTTCTCCACAAAACTGTTTTGAAACATATGAAAAAATGAAGCAGGTTCAGGCATGAAATGAACCTTCTTTTATGGTCATCTCAGTTCCCAGACCTAAATTCAATAAGAAACCTGAAGAGTTATTGTAAAAAAAAAAAAAAAAAAGATTATAACACCTGATTGCATCTTATAGTGCTCTATATTTACTCTCACTCACTTAAAACTGTGCACATATATTTATATTATATTGTAGATATGTTTATACTGTTTAATTTGTACTGTATTGCACCGACTACGCCAAAACAAATTCCTTGTATGTCCAAAAACGTACTTGGCAATAAAGCTTTTCTGATTCTGATTCTGATTCAAGCACAGGGACAGTTTCAGGTTTTGAGGCTTCTTCCCAGGAAAGACGGGAAACATGGTTCTCACATTACTCAGCAGGTTCGTCTTAGATTCTTCCATTATCAAGTACCAAACTCTTCACAGATGACTCTTTTTGGGCTGTAGCTGCATTGGCACCCTTGAAAATATCTGATACATTTTCCAGGTTTTCAAAAAAAGAGCCACAGTCACAGCTTAAACATGTAAATTACATGCAAATAAAAAATAAATTACTTCCTTTAATCTGCTTTTTCATTTCATTATGATAGATTTTCAGTGAAAGTCAGAGAAAGTCAGGATCACACAAGTTTGTCACAGGTAATATCACTGTTGGAAATGTGAGGCTGCTGATGAGGTGATTTTTAACACTTTGATAAATTCCCAGTTCTTGTGACTTCTGATGAAAACAAACAGATTAAACAACAACATGAGCTTAAAGATTAATCGGAGCAGGAGTGAAGTCTTTATCTTCTGTGGCAAGTCAAAGATCGCCTGGAGTACCGTAGAAATGATGATTCAGTCAGAAAGTAGACAATCTTCTCCTTATGTTGATTGAATGATGAGTGGGATGATGTGGAATCTGATCATCATGTAGCCCATGAAAAGTTAAAAACTAAAAGCTTTCCATGTCCTGTGTCAGAAAAATCCCAAATAAACAATATTTAAAAAAATTCTGCTAAAAGATCTGAGGTTTTGATACAAAGGCAGCTTTAAGATCAGCGAATGTTTTCTGCTCAGCTTGGAGGTCACTGCCCTGTGGCAAAGGATGGCAAATCATCTCCATTCAAATGGGTTATGGTGTCATTACTTCTGGTCACATGATTGCATTCATCGAACATGTTTTTCTCCCTTTTTTTATCCTCGGACGACAATGGAGCTACAGAGATTGGGGAATTCCTCTGAAATTCCCCCTGAAGTTAAACATTTGTTACGCTATCACAAGCCGCCGCAGTTCAGAGGTACCAGGTCATAACCTCGGCTGGCAGTTTTAAAAAGCCTCCCAATATGTTGGGATTTAAATAATTTATTGCATGCTTATAAGGATTTTTACCACCGCGTTTCATGGGTGGACTGAAAAGGGAGTATTAGACGACATGTATAACTAAAGCAACTTTTCCATTTCATTTACAGTAGAAGCTTTCAAAGTCAGGTTTGACCTTCAAATTTGGCATTCAGGAGCAACAACGGTTCTGTTCCAGTGCTGCCTTCCAGCAGTTCATTTCAAAGAAGTCCTACTCTGGCGTCCTCATGAATTACCCTGTCTACACAGTCTAAAACAGTCAGGTTTAGCCTAAACCGGCTCAGTTATGGTTGAGGTGCAAACACACCCTCCATTTCTGCTACCTGTGTGACCCCTTCTCTTTTCCAATGGTTATAATCAGTCTGACAGAGAGAGGTATCCCAATCCTTGTGGTTTTTAGTATAACAATGACCATCAGTGGGACCCTTTGTGGGGTTCCTTGAGACGACATTGTTGTAAATAAGGACCGTTTAACTAAATAATCTGAACTGAAACTATCTGTGTAGTGATGCTGCTATAGGCTTAGGCTGCTGGAGGACATAATGACCACTTTCACCCTCTTCGCTACATTCTCACACTACTCTCCAATTTTGCATTATTTGCTGTTATTTCAGCTTTTAACTTTGTTCTCCCTTTTCTCTTCCTAGAAGCTACACCTGGCCTGGCTCTGTGTCTACCTGTGACACCTTTCTGGAGAGGGGAATCGTCCGAGCTTCTGCTGGCAACAACTTAATGCTCACCCTCTACCGATGATCCACATAGCCCTGTCTTTCAGTGTTTAACCCTTTCTCTCTCCTAAACATAGCAACTGACTGAGATTTTACTGTTACTAATTCTATGTGCTCTCTTTCAAACTCTAACCTTAAAAACTGGCTCAGAGTTTATCTGTTCTTTCTTTCTAGGTGAAACGACTAAAGGAGCTACATCCATTAACATTTACTTTTCCTTCCCATAGAAAGTACTCCTGGATCAGTGTTTCTTTGTTCTCTTTGTGTCTCTGCTCTGTTCTCTCAAACCCCCAGTCGGTCGTGGCAGATGGCCGCTCACACTGAGCCTGGTTCTGCTGGAGGTTTCTTCCTGTTAAAAGGGAGTTTTTCCTCTCCACTGTCGCTACATGCATGCTCAGTATGAGGGATTGCTGCAAAGTCAACGCCAGTGACTGTCCACTGTCTCTACATGCTCATCCAGGAGGAGGGAATGCTGCAAGTCACTGACTGGATGCAATCTGCTGGGATTCCTTAGATAGAAAAACTTTTATCCAATTTGAATAAATAACTGAATCTGACTGCACTGTTCAATGGTTAGGATTAATTGGAATGTATATACCTGACTGTTGTGAAGTGCCTTGAGACAACAGGTGTTGTGAATTGGCGCTATATAAATAAAACTGAATTGAATTGAATTAAAAGAGTCAACAATCACAGCCACTACACTTCCCCTGAAGCTTTAAGTTGATTTATTAAACAAATACTTATCAAGCCTCCTTTTATAGTTCAGTAAAATGGTCACAACTAAGACTATCGAGACGTTTATTGTTGCTATATTCTGGTTAAGGCCAGTTAATGATCGGTTAAATGACAACATATGGGTCCTTACAGTGTTTGGGTGTTTTTTTGAGAGGAAGATCAAAACTTTGGTTAAAAAAGCTATAAATTCATTCAAAAACTTCTAAACATTTCTTTATATTTTGTTTACAAGCAGCAGGACCTGATAATAAAGTGGTCTTAATCAATAGATTACCACGTTTCCTAATGCTCTTTAAAGTTTTTCTAAACTAATATAACATCTAATAGTCATTTTAAAAATAAACTAAGCTGAACACATCTTTAGTAAAAGACTAAACTGAGATAAGAACAGATGAGCAAAATTAAACTAAGATAAAAATAATTCAATCTAAAATAACCTAATCTAAGATAAAGACAAAGTAATGTAATGTAATGTAAAACAAGGTAAAAATTAGCTAAGTTTAGGGTAAACTAAGAAAAGATAAGCTAAACTAAACCAGGATAATCTAAGATATGAAAAATAAAGATGAACTTAAAATCTAGGGATGCACAGATATGAAAACTTGGGCCGATATCAATGCTATTGCTGTTATGGTTGCTAACCGATATTTACCATTATCATATATATTTCCCTACACTTTTGACTTCATGAAGGAACGACCACACAGCTGACATTGCTTCTGCAGGTAAACACCCCACAATCCTCCCCTGCCCCCGACACATACATAAAACAGCAACAAGATGGAAATAAACATCAGTTAATAATATCAGCCCAGTTTCATTTATTGGACTAATAATGAAAATGGTTGATGCCAATGTTAGTGCAGATATATCATGCAACCCTAAAAATATCAAACAAAAATGCTAAAATAAGATGATCTAAGGAAAGACACACTAAGCTAAGTAAAACTAAGTTAAGCTAAGTGAAACTTAACTACACAAATAAAGGATAAGCTGGGTTCAGATAAGCTAAGGTAAACCAGTGTTTACTAATTTAGGTCAAACTGTGTTGTGACTATTTTCATGTAGGTTTTAACTAAAGAAATGGGGACAAACCGTGTCTTTGTAACAGGCTAACCGCCAGCAACAAAAAAACTATATTAGTGGCTTAACTCAGATTCAGACTTAAAATCAGAAAAATCCAATAAAAAATATCAAAAAACCTGAAATATATCAAGAGTTCTTTTAATGTCTAGCACCAAGAGGTTGTCACATACAGGAATTAAAGAATACGAATACTGCAAGGACGGTTGAAAACTCTGAGTGTCCAACTTTCCATCCCAACCTCAACACATTTGAATATTTTCCTCCGCTCCCACTGTGCTCAGTATCTGTCGGACCACAAGTGGATCCTTGTTTGACAATCCTTAGCATCGCTTAGCTTTTTCACACATTTCAAGGAACAATAGAAGATGTCTCCAGCTCCACCATCCTAACAAACTCACACAGTACATCCATTTTATTCCAAATATGGCTCTATTATACAGATAATTATTGCATTGAAGGGGCTATTTTCTTCTATTTTCTACAACCGTGGACGGTAAGTCAAAACCAGCCTCACAGCTGAGCTGCAGGCAGTAATGAACAATGATCTCATACATTTTTTGATCTGGTGAAGAAGACGCTTGCTGCAAGTGCAAAGATGATGGATCTTTATCAGTGCAGCTCGGTGTATTTCCGGGGACTGCATGAAGGCAGCAGAAGCAAAAACAGAGAAGTCTATCCATAAGTACAACTGGACATAGGACATACATGATATTTATGGTACAGAAAGGTTGAAATATGACCCGTTCTGCAATTTCCATTAGATTTACAAAAAAGACATCCCAAATTATTCTCTCAGGAATAGTGGTGGATGTAAAGCCAGGTGGCGGATAATGCTTGAAGGAAAACAAACACCCCTTTGGAGTTTGTTGCATCGGTGAACATTGTCCATCCACTGTGGGCCTGTTGTGACGTGACCCCGGGCACTAAAAGTACAAAACCCACCATGTGTTCCTCCAGCGTGTCGTCTGAATGCAGCTACCGCCGGTCGGATTTCTGTTTTCTCTGTTTATAAGCTCTTTTAAATGGATTTTCCTTACAGGGTTCGTGTTACATGAAGGAAAAAAAACAGAGTTTAGATTTCCTTCACCATTATTTGTGCAATTCAAGAAGCGTGTAATGCCATTAATACAGTTACCCTGCTAAGTGTTATGCAAACGCAAACACAGCGGAAACAAAGCGTCTCCTCTATTTGTCTTTGACAATGCACGGGTGGATTACGCCCAGAAACCATGAGTTATTCAATTTCCACCTGGAAAAGCTTAGCTGGAATTCATCATATTATGAGCATATCTGCTCGATTGGATATAATTCACACACCTCAACGGAAGCTTACACCTGCTTGAGGGAATTAGAGCTGAGGCCTTTAATAAACGTTTAAACCTGTCAGACAAATGAGATAAGTGCATTCATGACCTGTTCCTCCTGTTCGCCGCCTTAATACCATCTGAGGGGGATTCCTTTTTCCGTACCTGCGGAAAGTCGAGTGAGTCTTTTGGACCAGTGGGAAGCCAATTCCTTGTCAGAAGCAATTAGGGATGTGTTTGACGAAGGTCACTGAGCGTCATGGAAAGTGACAGGAGTGACGGTATTTAGAGAGGGGGAAAAGATGGAGGAAGAAGCTACATTTCTTTCCTCATCATCTATAATAAAAGCCTCCTCTTCAGTGTGTGTGTGTGTGTGTGTGTGTGTGTGTGTGTGTGTGTGTGTGTGTGTATAGAGGGAGGGGTGAGGCCCCCTGAAAAAGACAGTAAGCGGATGCAAACTTCCCACTGAGAGAATTTCTCCAGGTCGAATGCAAAACGTTCCCGACTAATCATCCGCGCAGTGGAAACGCCAGCTGCGGCCCGTGGTAGGATTATCATTCTCATAGACCTCTCGCTGAGCTTTTAGCTAAATGAAAAATCTGCTCCATAGCCTAGGGAGAAGGCAGCATGCAGATAAGAAGGAAGAGTGTTTACCGAGAGGCAGCGCCGGTGAAAAACAGAACAGGTTTTTTTTCCTGTTTCTACTCAGCAATGTAAAAATGGTAGGAGAAGAAATCATTAAGCAAGGAAGGAAGGGAGGAAAGATCAATGTATTTACACGATTCATTTGTGATAAAGTTCTTCTGGGCTCATTAATTTTATGTTTCTGTCTACCTTCTGTCCTCGGGGCAGCGTGCAATTTGTTATTCTATTGTTCTCCGCTCTTTTCCCTGCTTCCCGCAGAAGGCTAGCTTTACGATCCTCTCAGAAATAGAAAAAATAATCCATCAAAGTACTGGCACAGGATCTGAGATACAAACCAGATATTCAAACTAAGATAAACTAAATAAAGCTGAGATGAGCCAATATAACTGTGACGGACTGTTGACCTGTCCAGGGTGTACCCCTCCTATCACCTAATGACTGCTGGAGAAAGGTACCAACTCTACAGCGGCCTTGCCAGGATAAACAGTTACAGACGATGGAAGGGTGGATCAACCAATCTGAATTAAACTGAACTGAAATAGGCTAAGACAAATAAATATATTCTAAAATAAGGTAAACCCTAACTAAGCCAAGGTAAAGGAGAAAATGTAACTCCAGTTATTGAAAGCTAATGTCCTGAACCTTCTAAATGAGTTCCATGCTCCAAACCCCCTGAATCAAATACCTGAATGACCTCCGCCGTATGTATTAAGTATTGCTGGTAAAGCATGGCAATGGGGCACTCATTCAATTCAGGTGTGCTGGAATATAAATATTTAAAGACAGTAGAGCTCGAGGATGGGAGCTGGAGGTTGCAGTGCTTAGCCAAAGCTCAACTAAACCAACATAAAACGTGAAGCTAAACCAAGCTAACACAACTAAGCTACTAAATTAAAATAAAGCTAAGCTAAATCTAACTATTTTAAGATAAACTAGTCTAAGATAAGCTTAACTAAGATTTAAAAAAAGATAAGCTATACTAAACTATGTTAAACTAAACAAAAATGAAAAAATGATAAGCTAAGACTTGTAAAACTGAAGCTAGCAAAATAAAAATAAATACCAAAAATAAAAAATAAACTAAACTAGGCTAAGAAAAGAGAAGCTAAATTAAGTTAAGAAAGGCTACGCTAAAGAAAAAAGCTAAGCTAAGCTAAATTAAACTAAACTATGCTAAGAAAACATGATAAACTAAGGAAACAAAAGATAAGCTAAACTAAGCCAATAAAAGAGAAGAAGCTAAGCTTAACTAAAAGAAAAGATAAGCCACACTAAACTAAGCTAATAAAAGAAAGACGAGATTAAGCTAAGAAAAAAGCTAATCTAAGCTAAACTAAGAGAAACTAAACCAGAAAGGATCATCTAAATTAAACAAGGAAAAGATTATATCAACAAGCTAAATGAAAGACAGCAGCAAAGAAAAACTGAACCATTTTTTTTGTTTGTTTTACTAAAAATCAAAGTATTTAGATCATTTATTTGTGAGAAAGTTCCTCTGGGTCCACTGATTGAGAGTTTATTCGTGGATTGTTCTTCTGTGACTGTGGCTCAGTAGGAAGAGTAGTTGTCTTGCAATCAGAAGGTTGTGGGTTCGATTCCAGCATCCTGTCGATGTGCCCCTGGGCAAGGCACTTAACCTCAAGTTGCCTACCGATCTGCGTATCGGTATATGAATGTGTGAGCGTTAGTGAGTGCGACTGGGTGAATGTGGCTCTAGTGTAAAGTGCTTTGAGCGGTCTGTATGACTGGAAAAGCGCTATATAAGTTCAGTCCATTTACCATCTTTTTCTTACGTTCTGTAAAAAGCTGAGTCCAAATGGAGGAAGTAGAATAATCAGATTGTTGTCCGGAGCAGCAGTCACCTTTGGGCTGGATCAAATGAAGTAATCCGTTTTAAATTGAGGCAGAGGTCAGTAATGTTATGAGGCTCTTTGCCCTCTCTCTCATACACACACACATCCACCTACACACACACCACCCACACACACCCCCACACACACGCAACCTAAGGGTAATGGATCTCTATTAGCACTCTATTACCGACATCTGTAACAACGGAGCAGAGCGCCAAACACTGCTAACAAGGGCAATGCATTTGGAAGTCACTAGTCGGCTCCCTCTGGACGCTCCCTCTCATTATGAAGCTATCAGGACCGTTCTGTTTGCCCGGACACTCCGGCAAAGGTGGGAGAAGATGGGGCACTGAAATAACAATTAAAGGGGCCCACCGCAAAGCTGTTAGGGGCTTTTGGAAAGGTCCCAAAGGCACCCTTGAGGTCCAGTCGCTCTCGACCTTCCTTCTCTGATTCGACAAAGCCTAAGCAGGAGGTTAGTTTATTATTACGACGCCTATGATTCACAGAGGTTGGGATTCAAACGTGAGTGGGAAAGTGCATAAATGATTTACAAAGCTGAGGGGGCTGGTGTAAATATTCCTGAGGAATGCCACTGAAGTCCTCGATTTCTCATGCTCCGCTCGGCTTTTAATCAAATAAACCTCAGAGTCTAAACGGGGACCAAACCAATTCTGCTTCGGAAAATAAAGCGCCTTTCTGTGAACTAGTTCAAAGTGATTACTCTGATTATAGCTCAGCGCAGCGGCATTAGATATGGTGTCTGTCAGAGATATTCTGATCTTGACACGGGCCTCTCACATTGAAGCCCAAGGGATAGGCTCTGTTTGAGGAATAAAAGGTTAGAATCAGGAACAGAGGAGCTGAAGGTGTCGCAGTCAGCAGAACATTGCCGGTCACAATGCCTTCAGATAAACACAGAGAAGCAGGGATTTAGATTAAGTCAATCACTGCCCGGCGCTGACCGTATGTTTGCTGTCAAACAATGTGGAAATATCAGCCGTGCGATGAGGCTTTAATCCAATTGGCATCGGAGCAAAACTTGTAAACTAATCTGTGCGTTAGCCCAGCTGGCAGGGCGCTCTGGAAACCTGGAGTTTTTGGGAGCTGTTTGTCGCCTGCCTGTGATAAGAACCCCCAACAATCCCATCTGAAAAAGTAAGCTTAGTGAGCTCCTATTCTTCTCAACTTAGGCCATTTATCACTCTACCTGTCTCTGAGACCTATTGAAGATTAAGGTCAGAGCAGAGTCCTCAGAATACTTTTAAAATTCATAAGTCAAGAGGCTTAATGCAATTCTTCATAACAATGAAAAGTCTAATATTTTATGTAAGAATAGCTGACAGGAGATATTTTTTTTTTGCTCTATTTCATCCTATCAGAGTATAAATACACTCGCCATTTGACAAGAAGGAAGACGAGGATGTTTATTCTTGATGGACACAAATCCAACCCAATCACGTCACATGCCCACATCCCAAAGGATGGAGAGGAAGAGGTGCTCTCACATCTGTATTATCCTCAGTTCTGTTTTTTTTTCTTTATACATCTGTTGTGTGCAGTTGCACAACCGCTGAGGTGAAATGCAGCAGCCGCTACATCTTCTGTTGTTATTCCTGGTGTTTTTTTAACCAGCTGAATACATTACAGCTGAGCTTTTAAGCTTGAAGGACAGATAAGGAGGTGAAAGATGCAGTCTTACTTTTTATGGTCCAACTCAGGATTCAAGAGTTAAAAGCGAGGCAAACAAAGAACACGTACCACTGAAACAAAAAATTTAAATATTTATAACAATGATACTGTAGATTTTTATGAACTCAGCGGCTTGATCAAAGACATTTTTTAAATCCCTAAAATAAATAAATCGTTTACTGCATCAGAATATTCTCCCTGTAAAACAAACTAGAAAAATCAAACCCATAATTTTATGTCATTTATATGGCACAAAAACTCCCGTGGCAACTATTATTCCTATAAAATAAATCTAGCCATTTATAATTTGTTTAAGTCGTCCAGAGCATTGAAAACTTTCAAATAGTAATCCATACCTTTACTTTCTCCCTGGTATAAATATGACTTGACACATAGGACGATTTCTCATAGTCACTCTTCAAAATTGGAAAGACAAGTGACAATGGGATTTAGGAAAGCCAGATTTGTGTTACAGTGGCCTACACTCACCCATATCTACAGTCAAAGCAACAATTAAGAAGGTCTGAAATAACTGGAAGTCAGACAAACAAGGCTGGAGGATGACTCGAGTTCATCTTGTCAGCAGCCACAGTGGAAAGGATGGAAAGAGGTCAAACAAATCTCCAAAGCCCGCTGCTGTTTCTCTGAGGTTACCAAGTTGCCATATTAACCCTTAGACGCTCCAAATGCCAACCAGTTGTTTGGAGGTATGCAAGGAGAAGGCCTTTTTCTGTCCTGCAATCACAAACGTAAACATGTGGATTCTACTAAATACTGGGTCTTTAACTGTGTGGTTAGACTTTAAATAGTTTGGTCTGGCGTGAAACCGAAGAAGTAAAAGTCCATCATTAAGCGCAGTGGGGGATGTGTAATGCTGTGGGCCTTTTTCTCTTCCAAAGACCATGGAATTGCATGGAATCATGGACTCTTTGGTCCAGTTCACTTATGGCACTAACATGCATCCCGACTGATCCAGACAGCGTAAAATAGTACAAGCGTGAACACGCTCCAGATGAGGTGAGGACAGTTTTCCTCAGAGGTGGCCTGAGACTGCAAAAGACTGATGTGACATTTAAAAAAATCCTTCTGTTACCAGTCAGGATTTTATTAATCAGTGGATATCAGGAAGCTGTTATCTGACTCTGATATATAGTGGACTTTTATCATTTCTGCAGCTGATTAAACTTGCTGTAGCCATCAAATCGTAAGATTACTCATGCAAAAAGCACAATGTATGTGGAATGACCAGGCTCAACTACACATCAAAATGTGCATAAACTAATATAAATATACAAATGAGTGATCAGCTGTTTTACTGCAATGCCGTTTAAGGGGTTAAACTCTGTGTGCAGATAGTGAGCTTAGTAAAGTTTTCCCTTTGTTTTGTAGTTTCCTCTCTCATATCAAGCCTGCTAAGATAAAAACTCTTTTTGAGCCCACCTGTGTATGTAACTACATAGCCCAAGTGGCTGAATGTATCTGAGATGTTACAGAAACATCATCGGACCTGTTGACTGCTGAGCTGACGGCCCTCTCTGTGATGTGGCTCCAGATTTATTTCCATGCAAAGAGCGGGTAAGGGTGATCCGATCACTCAGGATGGATTTTAAGCTGGTCTTCTTACTTCCTGATAAGCAGTATGCATGCCAATACCAGCTCTGAATAGGGACTGTGAGCTACCACTTTTATTAAAAACCTGTTACCAGAAAATTATAACAGTCTCCATTAGTTCTTTCAGCTATATAGCGATCCAAAACGAGGCAAATCAACAAAGAAGTGGTTCCTCAGACATAAATCAACCTTCTACTCCTACTGTAACCTTTCAGGAGAAGATTAAAATGTTGCATAATGTATTATTTTATTGTGGTATGCATAACTTCCACTAAAAAAGAATCAGTGTGAGATTTTGTTTCTGCAATGAAAGATTAATTTATTTCAAGACTTTTTTCACCTCCTTGGGTCAACAAGTGTTGAGGGAGCTGCATGGAGGAACTCTGAACAAAGAAAGAAAAACTCCATCTTTGTTAATTGCAAAAATACATAAAGACTGATGGGATTCATAGTGTTTGATTACCAAAATGAAACACAGATAGCATTTGTTTCTGCACCCCATCACTTATCTGGTTTAAAGTTGTTCCAGTGCATTTCTGAAATGTTTTGTTGTTTGGTTTCCATTTTATAGTCGGTGCCAAGCAAGTTTGGACCTTTAGATCAAGATGTTTCTAAAATTCAGAATGTAAACCTGTAACATTCCCTGAATATAAAACCCAAACACATAAAAAATCACAAGAGATTTTAGAAGGAACAAAATACCAAGAAAAGGAGAGGAAAACTTAAAATGCATAAAGAAGAGCCCCTGCTTATTCGCCCACACACTTGTCCTGTTATTAATCTATACTGCAGCCCGTTCCTATAATGCGGAGTAAATCCCAGAGCAGCTCAGCGGTGCAGTTAGCCTACAAGTAAAAGCACATGCCTTGCAGTCTTGGCTGCTCGCCACCAGCTGGTGCTCCTGTCAGCTGTAGGTAAAAAGAAAAGGAGAAATATTTTACATACTTGAAAAGCCAAGGGACCGGTTTTGGTCAAATTCCTCCTAAAAAACTCTGGGAATCTCAGAGAGAACGGCAGTGGATGGATGGCTGCCACGGAGGTCAGATACAGCTCCGAGTGCAGAGCAGCAGTCTGGTTTGTTAGCGCGTTTAAAAAAGGAAACGTGGAGGACATGAGCTGCAAGTTACAAAAGCAACCATGTTGCATCACACATCCCGGCTAACTCTGCGAATGCAAATGTGCTTGACTGCAGGTGTTTTTAGGGTTGTTAATGGGTCAAAACATACATTATTTAGCGATAAATACTTCACATACACCAACCAATTCATATGAGATTTGTATCACATTTATTTGAATCTTTTCTAAACTGCACTTTGCGAAATTAAAAAGCCCAAATTTTTGCCCAATTCCTGTTGGCAGAACAGTTCAAGCTTGGTCAAAATGGATGGAGAGCATCAGTAAACATTCATTTTCCACTTTCATGCCAGTAATTCTCAGCTGGATTTAGGTCTGGACTTTGACTGGGATATTCTAATACATTGCTATGCTTTGAAGTAAACCATTTCATTCTAGACTCTTATTGTTCCAAAGGTCCAACAGTTTGGACACCATGTTTTGTTTTTTGTTTTTAGCAGCCATTGTACTTTCCCTCAGGACTTACAAGCTATTCTTCACAAACTACACCAGTTTAAGTAGTTATTTTTCTCTGTAACTTTAACTGGAATCTATACAGTCCATAGAAGGTACCAATTTACCATCCAATGTCAGTTTACCATTGTCATCCTCTTTTCACCCACTAGCTTCAGCATCTTCTGAGATTTATTAGGTAGATGAGCTTGAGCGCATCTCATTTTTTACCCATATGTAATGAATGCCACTTGAATAAACAGAATTACTTTGAGCTCCAGATGGAAATGCTCCTCTCTGAGAACAGCTTTATCACTTTTACATGGTTAATGTTGCAGACAAAAACAGAAATGTATAACTGTATATCATCAGCATAGAAATGGTAGAATATACTATGTATCTAATCAGAGCCAAGTGAGAGCATATGTAAGTTGAACTGAAGAGGACTAACATTGCTCCTTGTGGAGGTCCATGAGCAAAGGTGACTATATTTGGTTCAAAATGTCCAGCAGAACCTCGTTAAAGTATTTCAGCAAAATGTGAAGACATCCAACTGAGAGCAGCACCTTTTAAGCCTAAATAATGTTCAAGATGCTGAAGAGCTAAATGATCATTGATATCAAAAGCTGCAATGAGGTAAAGGAGAACCAGAACAGGAAGGTTCTAGTTGTCCCGAAAAATTCCAATAAAAATGGATTAAGAGTATTTTTTTTTTTCAGTAATTCATTACAATTCTTTTTATTTTTTCTCGGTGACCTAAAGAAAAGTCTTTACAGTTCCTTATGTCAACACTTCATCCCCTAAATGTTGTCCTCCTTCCACTTAATCCCAGCCTTAGTATCTTCTCTGACTTAATAGGTAGAACAGCAGACCTCCTTTCATTTTTGACCTACATCATATGGAACCACTCCTCTGTAAATACAGCCTACTCTCAAAAATTGTTTACAAGGTTAATGTGTTTGCCAGAAACAGATAAAAGCAGCTGTGGATCATTTGATTTAAATGTGTTGTCTAATAAGAGAGCCAAATGGGAGCAGGTATTAGTTAAACTGAAGAGGATCAAGATGTGATCCTTGTGGAACACCATCAATGACAATAAAAAGAAATGCATCAAGAGTATTGATAAAATTGCAGATTTGGGCAAATGTTTAGGCTTTTTTTCCCAAAATTTTCCAATCTCATTCGGTATTTTTCTCCGATTAAACTTAAAATCTCTTGTGAACCTTTCAGTCCTTAAAAGTGTCTAATTTAACGTCTAATGATGTCTTCTGTGGTCCTCTTTCCATCCAACACAAGCATCGGTATCTTCTAAGACTTAATGGGTAGAGGAGCCAACCTCCTCTCATTTTCGACCTATAATGTCATGAATGCCACTTCAATTAGCACAATCACTTTCCCTTCCAAATGGAAACGCTCCTGCGTAAATTACAACCTAATCTCAGCCACGCTGGATTTTCTCTTCTCGCTATAGGAAGCGAGGGGAGAAAAGTTCATTTGGGTACAGTAGCGAACAATGCTTCCTCATCACCTTAAGGCTAAATTTTAATTCACCATTGAAATATAAACCCTATTCTCCTTTTCTCTCTTTCCACCCCCCTCAATCAAAATGAAGCAACCTAGGCCCCAGCTAATTAAGTTTGAGAATATCTGGACCCTAATTAACATATTTGTGAGACAGGCAGACGCAGGGAGGGCCGAGCTGGAGAAGCCGTGTTTGCTCACAGCTTGATGCACCGTCTCCGTGTCTTGGGTTGAAAAGGAAAGCGAGGCACGTTCACAGAGTCTCCAGGTTTGAACCAGGCTCCTCCGAACACAGAGGGGGAGCGGGGAGAAAATGCTAGTAATTGGATGACCGTCTTATTATCCCTTTGTTGGTTGCAATTCCCTGATTAGCATTTTGAAATATTTTATAATATAATCCAGGAATTAGGGGATTTTACTGCTGTTTTCTTTCACCTTCCTTCCCCTCTTCTTTCCAATTAGCTAAGCAGGAGGACAAGTCCTCAGAGGTTGATCCAGGTAGAACCTTGTGTTAGTATTCAATAAACACCATGTCCGATTTAGCAACAGTATTTACCTGGATTTACCTTCTCTCCGAGCTCACTCTCTGCTCCCACACACTGTTTTTTCTCTTATGCCATTTTCCACAATCAAAATCAAATATTTACATATTAAATTGTGTGTTTCACAAAGTCCCCATTGTTGCAGAGAGGTGATTATCTCCACTGATTTTTGACAGGCTGGTATTTCTGGGCGTTTCCTGTTTATTTAGGTCAATAGAAGGCGACATTTTGCAATAAACTCTGCGTTCGGAAATCTTTTGGTCTGATTGTTTGTGTGACCCCAGGCATTGTGGACGTGGGGCTGGGAGTTTCGTGACAAGATGAGGTGTGCAATTCAGTTTAGCACATGTGAATGTAAATACAGATGTACGTGAGTGCAAGAAAGCAGGAACTTTTGAGCGCATTCGCAGGAAAACAGTCGTCGTCAGAGGCCTCCTTCACCTGATTGAAAATGTAGATTATGGGTCCGTCTAATCAGGGGCCTAACTGACACAACGAATGGTATATTAAAGTAAATACTAAATAAAGGGAAGTAAAATCATGCAAGTTTCATGATAGAAAATAAAAAAGATAAAAGGAAGCGAAAAGTGTGATAAATTACTTATTCTACATGCAATTGATTAGTGAGTCGGCCACACAAGGCCTACCTCATGACTGCATGTTTACCAAACCAATAGAATTATGTCATAGATTATTCAAGGTTATTTATTCAGGACTAAACCTGCTTGTGACTGAGAATTATAGATAAAACAACCTTTCTGCAGGATCTATCACTAAGAACTTCATAAGGCCAATGCATATTGGAGTGGATGCTTTGACACATGTCTGCTGTGGCTGATGTGTGTTGCCATTAAGCCTGAATATACAGACCATATAAAAAAAACTTTGATGAGACAATAAATAATTGTAAAGCTTTTTCCACCTTTAATGAACTGTACATTGTTCAATTCAACAGAAAAATAAACACATCTGTTTGGGGAAAAATGTAAACAAAAATAAATTACATTAACCTGGTTGCATAAGTGTGCACACTGTTAAACTAAAACCTTAGCTTTCTTAGATTCACGCCTGCCATCAGTGAGCCTAAATAAAGTTAAGCTGTTCTAGTAGGATTTTCCAGATATCTCCTCATTTTCATCCTTTAATTAAAGCCACAATTTGCAGAGAGGATGCGTCATAGATAATTCGAGACAGTATGGAACAACAGTGAAGTAACTAAAATTAGAGCTGCATAAGATATCGGATCGCAATCGTCATCGCCAAATAAGTGAAGGAAATATCACAATCACAAAGGACTGCTTGGACACAATATTTGGTAGGATGATATATTTCAAGTATCATTGATTCACGCTCTACATATCAATAATATATTAGACCAGGTAAATAGACTAAATGCACTTAATGGTCTATATGGTCTATACCTGATCTGAGATGTTAAAGCTCGTATAAATAAATTGTGGGTTTTTCACAAATTATATCTTTAAATCAATTTTCAGCAATAGTATTCGAATATATTTTCCTGTTATTGTGCAGCCTTAACTAAAACTGGAAATGTCTCCATGACCGATAAAAAGACTGGATATAAACGGGCCAGGGAGGCTGGAACAAGCATCACAGCATCACTAATGTATCTGCAGGGATATCTGGTAAGCACTGGTTAATACCATTCAGTCTTAACCCAAAGACTGAACAATGTATGTCTTTTTAGACGGGTTGAAGGAGAAAGCCTCTTCTCTCTAAAAAGCATTTGGAAGAATGCCTCAGGTGTACAAAGGTGACACAGCAAACCAATAACACAATGGCTGACAAAGAAACTAACAATGTTGTTACAACGGCGTAGTCAAAGTCCTTTTTATTGAAATGTTATAGTAAGACCTTTCGAGAGTAAGAGAGAAGATTCATCCAAAACTGTAAAAAAATTAAAAAAACTGTCAGAATAAAAAGAACCACCGAGAGTTATCGCAGCTAAAAGCTGGTTCTACATGCTGTTCCAACATAGGGTGTACTTAGTTTTCTATATGAATGTACAACATTCTTTGGAAAGAACCAAAAGTAAAGATGTTTGTTTGTAGCGAACTGCAGCATGTTTGGTTTTCTCCAAACATCAAGCACAGTAGTGGAGGTGTGATGATATGGTCTCTTTGTGCAGCCACGTGACCTTGACTGTAACTAAGATATACAAAAACACTGTACTACAACAACCCTCCTCACCAGCAACAAAACGAACTGACGTGGCTGCAGCTTCCTGAGAAGCTCTGTGACAGTTTATTTAATGTGAACATACTTGTACCGATCAAAGGTTAAGGCCCTCCGACTGTGGGCATCATTATTCCATCTCCACAGGGGAGCAAAAGCAGAACAGACTCTTGGGAACAGCATAACAGAACAAAGAGACGGCTTTCTTTAAACATCTTATATATATTTACATGTCTAAATTCCCCTGCACCTCTTCCTCCCTGTAAACCTCTTCCTAAACATGCTTCTCACCGCGTGTGATTTATTACATTCACCTAATAGAAGAAAATGTCATCCTTTCATGCTGAGACACCTCGTGACAATGCCCTTCACCATGCTTTGAATCACACGCCCTCTTTTGTGCAGCTCTCAACACCAAATTGCATTTGTTCCAAGTGTCACGTTAATGTATGAAAAGTTTAGGATGTCACTGCAGTAATCTGACAGCAGAGGTTTTAGTTAAAGCAAACGTGTCATATTGTACTTCTATTAGCAGGTCGCCATTGCACTATTGGTGACATCCCAAAGTCAGTGGCGTGTCACCTTAATTTAAAGTTAAGCACTGTGACAGTTTAATATGCCAGGGAGATGAAAGCCTCCTCTGTTTCGGCGCCACGTCAAACCTTTTTCAAATGAGCGATAAATAGGGCTTATTGTTTCAGCGATTGAGAGGAACTGTCTGTCTAATGTGCCTTTATTCTGAACCCTCTCTGCTTCTCCTCCTCTGTCGTCCTCCACCTCCTCTCCAACTTATGGAGATTTTGTTTTCAAGCCTGAGCGGCGCTACCTAGAGGTTGCAGATTAGGCTTTGAACGCAGGCTGAGTGTCTGTCATCCGAGGGGTCCGGAGACGGCTTTAAATTATGGAACCCGAGGACAAATGGCTGAGCCTTTTTCTGTCTTTCTGCCCTCTTTTCCTCCACCGAACCTTCCCTCAGTTTGCAGAAGACAATGGCCAGCCATGGTAGCAAAAACAGATCAGTCCTACAAACAGGAACGATGGTTATTGAACTCGACTGAAACAGAGCTGGGTTGGTTATTCTTGTCTGCAACAGGCATATTATTATTGCCATCAGTGATGTAATGGAGAAAAACTGGAGAAAAACTAAGTACACCCTTACTGCTTCCATGGAATTTGTAAGCTAGTGACTGCATGTTATGAACTGATCCCCATTCTGGGTGGCCAAGTTTCTAAAAGCAGTTTTGGCAGTTTGCTCCTCTGGAGCATACAGGTGTGTGTACCACAATGCCAGGGCATAAAGACATCAGAAATGATCTGAGAGAAGCAGCGGTTGCAGTCCAATAAATTAAAATAATTATAAGGTCATTTGCCACAAAAATTGAAGAAAGAAGGTGTTTTGGCAGTTTGCTCCTCTAGAGCATACAGGTGAGTGTTACCACAATGCCAGGGCATAAAGACATCAGAAATGATCTGAGAAGCAGCGGTTGCAGTCCAGTCAGTCAGTCATTTTCTACCGCTTATTCCATAGTGGGTCACGGGGGAGCTGGTGCCTATCTCCAGCAGTCTATGGGCGAGAGGCGGGGTACACCCTGGACAGGTCGCCAGTCCATCACAGGGCAACACACCAACAACCATGTAGACACTTATTCACACACCTAAGGGCAATTTAGAGTTACCAATTAACCTAACAGGCATGTCTTTGGACTGTGGGAGGAAGCCGGAGTACCCGGTGAGAACCCACGCATGCACGGGGAGAACATGCAAACTCCATGCAGAAAGACCCCCGGCTGGGAACCGAACCCAGGACCTTCTTACTGCAAGCCAACAGTGCTACCAACTGCGCCACCGTGCAGCCCAGTTGCAGTCCAATAAATTAAAATAATTATAAGGTCATTTGCCACAAAAATTGAAGAAAGAAGGTGTTTTGGTAGTTTGCTCCTCTGGAGCATACAGGTGTGTGTACCACAATGCCAGGGCATAAAGACATCAGAAATGATCTGAGAGAAGCAGCGGTTGCAGTCCAATAAATTAAAATAATTATAAGGTCATTTGCCACAAAAATTGAAGAAAGAAGGTGTTTTGGCAGTTTGTTCCTCTAGAGCATACAGGTGAGTGTTACCACAGTGCCAGGGCAGAAAGACATCGGCAATGATCTGAGAGAACCAGCTGTTGCAGTCCAATAATTTCAAATGGTTATAAGGTTATTTCCCACAAAAATTGAAGGAAGCAGGCGTTTTGACGGTTTGCTCTTCTTGGAGATACAAGTGTAATTTAACACAATGTCAGGATGGAAAGACATAAGCAATAACCTTAGAGCAGCAATGATTGCAATCCAAAAATCTGGTCACGGTTATAATTTCATTGTCAACTATTTTTGGAAAGAGTCACCTCTATTAAAGCAGGTGTGTTGGCAGTTTGCTGCTCTGAAACATACACGAATGTGTAAACAATGCAAAGATGGAAAAACATAATCAATTACATTATTATATTACATTAATATTAATAATATCTACTGATCACCTGCTTAGGAAGTGTGATCACCTCTATAAAGTAGGAGTTTTGGCAGATTGCTGGTGTGGAGCATACAAGTGTGTTAACACCATACCATGTTGGAAGATATCACTTCAACATATCACAGTAATATAATATACACTTACTTATAAGCTGATAACGTGGAAGTTTGGGCAGCTCTTTTAAACTAAGAAGCAGTTTGCTTCTCTTGAGCATACAGGAATGCATTAACACAATGCCAAAAGAGAAAGACATCAGCAATAATATTATATCACAATAATATGATTTAGATCTACTGATCAGCTGACTGTTAGAAAGTTTAAGCACCTCTACAATGCAAGACTTTGGCAGTTTTCTGCTCAGGAAAATAGGTGTGTGTTAACACAACGGCAAGAAGGAAAAACAACAGCAACCTTAGAGAATCGACTGTTGCTGCCTCCCAGCCTAAGAACTCACTTAAAACTGTGCACATATATTTATATTATATTGTAGATATGTTTATACTGTTTAATTTGTATTGTATTGCACCGACTACGCCAAAACAAATTCCTTGTATGTCCAAAAACGTACTTGGCAATAAAGCTTTTCTGATTCTGATTCTGATTCTGAAGAAGGGATGTAATCTTCCCAAAAAATGTATAAGTGGAAAACAATTAAGATGGTTTCCAATGCTATTAAGAGTGGACATCCCAGTAAATTCACCCCAAGGTCAAATAGAAATAACAGAAAGAGGTTCACAGGCCTCAGTTAACAGGTTAAATGTTAACCTCCATGACAGGACAATTAGAAAAAAGGACTGAACAAAAGTGGTTTGTTTCGAAAGAATATAAGAGCATGACTGAAGTTTGCAGTTTGAAGACGTGTGAAACAATGTCTTTGGGAGATTTGATACCAAAATAGAGATGTTTGGTCATGATGCACAGCAACCAGTTTGGAGAAAATCACACACACCTTTTCAGCACAAACACCCTAATGTAAAACTGACCAGCACAGACGTGCAGGCATGATAATGTGGGGTTATTTTGCATCATGAAGTCCTCTGTATATCCTAATATTCTATAGTCAAATGTGAGGCCATCTTACAACAAATAATAAAGCAATGCAGCAAGGAAGAGTTGACCAAATCTCCTCCACTATGATCAGATAAGGTGATAAAGTCAGATAAGAAGAAACACTTCTCTGAAGGTTTTGTTAATGGAGTGCATTAACTTTTCTGCTTTGAATTCATCGTATGACAATCTTACATCCTTGTAAGGACTGTACGTTTTTTTCCCGATGTGTAAAACTCTTGAATCAACTTTTTACAATGAGGCCGCCTCTCAGTGGGTGTCCTTTGACACGTCATTAGTGCCGGGGAGTTGAAAGTGACACAGGTTGCTCGGGAGTTGAAAGTGACACAGGTTGCTCGCTCAACGGAAACCTACACCCATTAAAGGAAAACATTGGCTACAGGTGGGCAATTGTGACGGTTGTGCAAAGAAACAACCTGGAGGGAGGAAGGGACAGCTATTAAGTGGTTGTGGAGGTGCTAGGCAGCCAGGAGAAAGAGCAAAGGGAGTATTAGAAGTCAGTTTGTTTTCCCACACTCCCTCTCTTCCATCTTTTCCACGAGGTGGAGGAAAAACGAAGTGCCGTGAAGCTTGAAAGAGCGCCTGACATCTGAAGTCTTCTGATAGCTCCCCACGATGCTCGGGAAGAAAAATTAACTGACGCCCAGATCAAGCCTCGGGAGCTTAATTACATCAAAGAGAAAGGGATCCTTGTTAGACTCAAGCCAAACAAAACAAAAGAGAACCACTTTCCAAGGCTTTGTTTGACATCTAGAAGATCTGAGGAGGATTATCAAAGGTTGTCAAAAAAATCAGGTTCCTAAAAAAAAGCAACCTGAGTGACCATTTCTAGCACTCCAACAAAAAAAGGTAGTTTCACAGCGGCCGTCTCCTCCCCCTCTCAGCCATCCTATTGACAGGGATGACAACGGTCCCATGACGCACCATTATCCTTGACCGTCAAGCCAACATCAAATGGGCAGGGAGCTGTCCCTGTCAAGATGGGAAGAAAGAAAAGCCTCTCAAAAAGTGCAGAACTGCAGAGAAAGCCAAAGAAGAAGAGACAGAGATAGAGCAAGCGGCTTGTTACATACGTTGCTTTCCACCTTGCTTTGTCAAAACAGGCTTATTCAATGTGTACACAAGCCTTGAGGGATGTTTCTTTCAAAGGAGAGGGAAAGAAAAGGCAAGAGACAGGATAAAGAATCAGACATGAATCCAACGAGTTGTTCTCATTTCAAGGGGGCGAAGCTCTGCATATGTTTACGCAAACCTTTACTTCACACTTCAAATGAAAGAAGCGGGGTGAGCGGTGGTGGGTTGTGATGAGGAGAAGGAAGAAGGGGCGGGGGCTTTGAAGCGAGATAAAACAAACTGCTCCTCTGCAACGCACGTCGTCTCAACTTTGTGATGCTGAAATCAAATTGATAAACAAGGGCTCAGGCTTTCAAGGAGTCCTGTCACAAATTCAGGGTGTAGAGGCTTCTTGCTTTCATCCACCGAGAAGTCCCACATGGATAAACTCGCCCAGCTCAGACGCTGCTTATTATCATTATGCGGCATTTTGTGTTTAAAAAGTCTCGCTGGCTCCAGGCAGGTCATACATAGAAGTAACCAATCATCCTCCCAAATATTTGGAAAAAATGAGTCTCTGCTCCTTTGGGACGGGATGGAAGCTAAAGTTTACAGAAGGTCAAAGAACAATAGCATGTGTAAACCGTAACCAAAATACTGCACACATTAAAACTCTGCCTGGACAATAAACACAGCCAAGGACCTGGGCACATTGCCAGTCAAACAGGCCCAAATCATCACCCCTCCATCACCGTGTTTGACAGCTGGTATGAGATCTTTGAGCTGATAAGTTGTGTTTTACTTTTCTCTAAACATTACATCTAATTTATTTGTATTTACCTTGCAAGTAATACAAAAGAGCATCCCATGTACCACCTGTGGTACTTGAACCACAGTTTGATAAACAAAAATATAGACAAATCTAAAGTCTCCATCCATGTACATTACATCCTAGGAAACCCGACAGATTGCATTCAGTCTCTAACTTTGCAGCAATCCCTCAAACGGGGTGTGATCGTATTTGAGAAGACGGAACAGAAACACAAAAACACAGAAGCACTGATCTAGAGGTAATTTCTATGTAAAAAAAACTAACCAAAAAAAAACAGCCATTTAGCTTTAAACAAATTGGTATACAGAGAAGTTCATGGTTGACTGCAAGCAGCCCAGGTCCCACGCCTGTAAAAACAAGCCCAGATCACAGCCCTACACCACTAGTTAGTACGAGATGTTTGTGCTGTCACTATGTTTGCTTTTTCCCAACATGGCGCACATGTGCGTTATGACTGAACATCTCTACTTTGGTCTTAATTGTCCAAAGGGCGTTATTCTTGAAGTCTTGTGGTCCCTTTAGATGCAACTTTAACAGTAAATTTTGTTGCCATATTCCCTTCAGACCTTCTAGACAAGCCATTCGTGTTCAGTTTGTTTCTAACGTTGCTGTTATGAACAATTAACAGCCTAACTAAAGCCTGGCAAGTTTGAAATGGGGATCTTGTTTTTTTTGTCATTTGTCCAAGCATCATAAGCCTTCTAAATGTGATGGGCAGCAACAGTTTGGCCTTTAAGGTCATTTCTTATGTATTTCCGCTTCCCATTGGGTTAAAATCCATAAATCTTTATAGAAGAGCTCACACTGATGATGATAATTTAAGTGTATTTAATTAGCTACTACTTATTTTCTTTTTACATTCCCATTTACATTCCCACTCACTGTAAAACCATACAGCATATAGATAAATGGATAAAAAGGACTCCTTTAGAAAGAATTGATTTTTATGCAAACCCAAGAAAAAGATCAAATTCAGAGCTTTGACCAAGTTAAATTACGCAAACAGCATGCATTAAGTGTTTTGGGACATGCAAATTAGAATACACTCATCTGCCATTGCAGTAAGATGCTCCATGCCAACAATACTGGTTAACAATGCCAAAGTTAACTGCTGTGCATGATTTACGGTCCAGACCTGTCTTCAAATGCTTTCTGAAAACACTCCAAGTGCATTTATTAAGACATCCTGACTTGAGCAGTAATGCGTCAGAGATGCAAGCAGTTTGGGTATCCAGAGGATTGTAGGCCAAAGCTTCAAGTAATTAAGAGTTCGGATTTTAATGTGGCCCGAGGCTATGGAGAGTAAAGCTGTCTGCTCACTGAGCAAAACTCAGGTTGGGTTAGGAGGCATACATCCACACAATCCAAAAGGCCATTTTTCTGAAATATTTCTGAGATGTTGGGTTTGAATAATGGTAAAACACAAGGTTTATGTCAGCAGTGATGGATTTCCAGGGACATCTTATGGTGTTTTGAATGATTATTTAAGTTGAAATGGGACCAGCCAGCTGCATACCGATTACTTTAGAGTTTATTTTTATCTTCCCTCCAGGGCAACACATAATGCTCAATTAATTGAAGTTAATTATATACAGTGTTTGCACAGACATGGTTTAAGATATCGGTGTTTCTTTGTGATAAAACGTGGCTGTCTTTAGCTTCACAGACCTCAATCTACAGAACAGAGGAATTAAATAATGCAGAAATCAGCTGAGTTCAAATACCTCTATGTTCGGACACAGTGAATGCAGCTTTTTTCCATGCTGAGATTCGGCCCCTGCCAGCAACCTCGTTGGCATTCAGCTCTTAGAGATTCATGAGCACGGGGCCAGTCAAACCGGCCAGTCTAATCATGGAGAAAACACCACAGGCCATTGGGCCCGGCTTGCAGGCACTGAATTCAGCGAGACGCCCCTAATTGTGTGCTTAACCTTTGAACGAGACGTGCATGAGGCCGATTCCTGTCGGCCTAGACATCTCGTCAGGGTCCCATCCAGCCAGCGAGGCCTCAGATTCAACCATCAGCAGCTAGATCAACCACTGGCCTGGGGGTGAATGGGCACAACCCCCCTAGTGGGTGACACACTGGACCCCCTGTTGTCGGCTGGAACCACATCCCCTTTCAGATGGGAGAGGATGGGAAAATCATGTTGCAGAGTGCCTATTAGGGGTGTGGTGGCCTCCTGGGGCATTTCACACTTCGTCTTGTACCACTGATTACTTGCAACACTACTGCAGTAGATTTTAATACAACACAAAGTATACTTACATGTCTAAATATATTCACTTTTTTAAACAGAATGTTTCTCGTGATTTAATTATGAAAGAAAAAAACCCCAGGACAATGTTAGCTGTCAGTTTCCAGTCATTTTATCTTCGGAGTGTTTACCTTTGGTACATTGCTGGTTTGATGATTACATTGATGGTTTGCTCATTTAGAGTGGAAGGGGGCTACTTATGAATACACAGATAGTAAGAACTGTGGTTAACTGTGGCTATGTTCTTATGTGACTCCACATGTGCACATCAATCATTGCAACCATTGCTGGCATTAACTTTGTGTTCATTGATCAGCTTTGTCCTTTTCATGTATGGAGTCACTGATAAGACCTTTTGCTAACGTGTTCTCTAATAGGCCCTCCTTGCCATAATATCTAGATGCAGACTTAATGCTATGTTAGAATTTCTGCCGCTGTGAGCTTTGACAGAAGAGACTTCCACTTCACGTATGGAGAAAGGAAAGTCCAACCTCTCTTCCAAATGACCCATACACATCGTTAGTTATTAACTTCTGAAGGTAGTTTATGTTCAGGGTTAGGTGAATGAAATCTATCTCTATGGCTTCCCACTGTCCAGTCCACTGGCTGGACAAGTTGAATGGGAAGCTGAAGACATTGCATATTAGACAAACTATCCCTCTCCAAGTTAACCCCAACCATTTCAGGGTTAAGACACCCACCATCAAAGGTTTTAGAGTGTGAAAGTCAAAATACTCAAGTTTAGGGTTAGTGTAACCCTTAGTTCAACTAAGCAAATAATGCAGCTTTAACTGGAAATCGCACATCAGGTGGGTTACTTCTACAAAACAAATTTGTTGATTTACCTTTCCTAGTGCCAGATTAAACACCAGGAATAAGAATGCACCAGTCCCAGACTTTGACTGGCACCTACCTCACAAGGCGCCTGACTTCGACATGCCTACCTGCAGGTGGCACTGTCAAGTGAACATCCCCCAGGCCTGACTCCAGGAGTGTGCCCTGGTCTGGCTATTATGTAAGTTGACCGGCAGGAAATGGGGTGGAGAGAGAGAGAGGAAGACATACAGCAAAGGTCAACGGGGCGGGACTTGTACCCGTGACGGCTGCGTCGAGGACTGTAGCTGCCGTACATGCATCGCAAGCTTTACCCCTGCATCATGGTAGGGATCAGTCTTACTCATGAGGTGATGCTTAAGCATCTTAGGGTCTTGTTCCTGAGTAATGGCAGGATGTAGTGGGAGAGGCAAATTTAAGGCCTCAGCTATGCTAATTTAATTTACGGGTCCGTTTATGTTCTGCCCCTCACCTACAGTCATATGGAACATGACCAAAGAATGAGATCCTGGATGCAAGAGATGCTTCCTCTCTAGAATCGCTGGGTTTACTCTTTGAAATAAGATGAGGGGTTCTTTATTTAATGTAGAGCCACTGTTTATCATCAACTAAAGTTAGCCTATGTAGTTCAGCCTTCTGATCACAAGGCGTCCTCGGCACATTCCTTTGGAGGTTTTCTTGATACACCCTGCTGGAAGGAGACGTGGATATGTGGATGAAGGTTTATTGTTTATGCAACGAGAAAAAGAGTCTAAGCTTTCATTTTTGTGAAAAACAACTTTATAAAGAACAGAAGAACATAAGACTGTTGTCATGTTTAACACATTTCATGTCTTTGGTAAAGGAAAAAATAAAAAGCAGATGTCTCCCGTATCTTTGGTGTTTTGCAAATCTAAACTATACAAACACCATGTGAGGCAGCTCTGTTAGATCTGCTGCAAGTCGGTGATTGTTTTGCATTCCTGGAAATTACGGGAAAAAAAATGTTTATATATATTTTTTGTATGCAAATAGATCCGCTTCTTCAGCTCACAGGTCATCACGCTCTAGAAGTGACAGATCTTTCTTTATATGTTTTTACTAAATTCATCAACCCACACACGCTGAAGCAGGCTCAGTCACTCAAACGAAGCACAAACAAATAGCTGGAGGCCAATGACCAGATCTCAAGAACTATCTGTAGCAACACTGTAATTGCATTGTTTAGTTTCAGGGGTCATATCCTTAAACGTAGGATCTTCAAGTAAATCATGCTTTCCTGCCCTTCAGCAGCGCCGACTAAAGAATGCAGCGTCTGGCAATCGTTGATGAACTTCTCAAAGTGTTCCTAATTGGATCGGACACAGAATAAAGTTAAGGAGGTTATTTTTTGCAGTGCGTATTCTCGGAGCGGGCTGTGGGAAAAAAATGATGTTTATGACTTCTGAAGAAACATTTGGCAGCCAACGGTCATTAAGAGGAGTCCCGCCAAGTGAAAAGTTGCGCTCTTTACCAAAATACACACGAAATCAAGACATAAATACTCAGGAGGGAAATGCTGCATGCCTGCCTGAACTAACTCCAGCTCTCTATCATCATTTCATTAATTGCTCCTGAAGTTTATGATACAGCGAGCGATGCACCAACTGGGAAGCAGGCAAACATATTTCCTGGGCCAAATGTGCAAGCATAAACATTTCATTCAGAATGGATCAAGTCATTTTGCATCCTGTGTCATTTATTGTGTGCAAAAGAAAAATATATTTTTCAAATTCAGGAAAATTTTCTCTTTATGAGAGGAAATATGGAAGGAAATTTATGCAAATGAGTCAAGTCCCATGTTATTACAATATAAAGCTCATTACTGTCATATATGTCCTGAGCGCGAACGTCCTAAATTGATCCATTTTGCTTTTTTCAAGGATTTCCTGTCTTCTGTCATCCGATAATTCCTGATAATGCATCAGAATTTCATTAGTAGTTTAACACAGCCTGTTTTAACTTTCGCTGAGATTTATTGTTTTTGTTCAGAAATTACAAATAAGAGCACAACAATGAAAACAAATGTCAAATTGTGAGCAATTTTTAAACAGATTTTAAACTAATTGTTTAAATATTTAAAATTTCTACAAAGATGTCATTTTTAGGAGGATAATTGTCTGTAGAAAAATGGATTTTAAGAAATTAAACTTGAATCAGTTTTACAGCATTTTACATAAAAAGAAACTTTTTTTTTCATTAATACCTTTTCAAAGCAGTAAGCATATGATCAGATAAACTTGGGGCGGCACACAAACACCAAGACACATTAAGGAGGTTTATTATTGGGAGTTCAAACATGTTCTCAGTCCTTTCTTGATCAAGATGTGGAGTTAAGGCCCTTTACGTATGAGGAAAAGGAAGAAGACACAAAGTAAACGTCCCAAGGCCAGGAATCAAACCTGGAAGGCCCATGCTACCGTCGTACGCCACACCCTCAGTCCTTTTTAACCATTTTTAAGATGGCCACACACTATTTTATTATGAATTTCTTTCGTTTATTTATTGACGAGCGGACGGACGGATGACCTAATAGATGGATGGATGGATAATAACCTGATGAATGGATGGATGGATGGTAGGATGGATAATAACCTGATGGATTGATAAATGAATGGATGGACGGATGTTGTTAGACAGGGTTGGTTGCTTATTGTGGTCCATATTCTGCTCTAATAATAACTTCATAATCACTAGATACCAACAGACATCCTGAGGTAGTCTAATATCTTTTCTACCTGATGAACAAGACACATTTCTACTTTTCAGCCTCATTCACACATCATGTTGTCTCAGAGTTTTTAAAGATACTTCAGAAAGAGCTGATATTTTATCCTGGCCACATCATCATACTGACTGATGATGATGAATATCTAATTATCTTAAAGATAATAAATATGAATCACATATTTAACTTTTTAATGTGGCTGTGTCATCTCCTAATATTCTCTATCTTAACCCCTCTAATAGAACAGATCTCTGAATGGCCTTGTTCTGGTATAGTTCTGCTCTCTTATGAAAATAAAGGAGTCAGAGCATTTCCAGCTTGTCCACTTAGAAGAAGTTGGTGTAATGAATGCAGTGGAACAGGGAGGATCAAACAAACAGAAGAGGACACCAGAAGAAAAGTTTTCTACATAAACCCCTTCAAACCAGAAAGAGACGAGCCCTGACACTGGCTCCACGTTGTGTCCATCCAATTTGCTTTGTTCCCCCTCACCTGCCTCTGTCATCACAAGGGGGGCCACTGGGGGCCATATTGCACCCATCTTCTTTGCTTCCATAGCCTTTTCTTACTACTGCCTTTAAAGTCCTGCACTGCGATGTACATGGCCTTGATGTTTGCCTTGTACCCTACATGCAAAGCTATCATTATCCATGCCTCTTGACAATCGCAGGCCCCGTTTTTGTTACATCTGCAGCTCTTTGCCTTGGGCTATGACATGACTGCACGGTTGATCTCTTCTCTTTTACATATCGCTCCCTGCGTCTCTCCTCCTGTTTCTCTCCTCAGACCATGTTTGAATCCAGCTATGGTTTGACAAACTGAAGAATATTTTACCTCTCAGCCTCTGTGACACCTCTACCACTTTGATCCATTCTGTAGTTTGAAGATAGTTGGGGAAAACCGTGGACCGATGTGTGACAAACTGGCATTTTAGAGAATAACAGAGTTGAATCAAATGATTCAGTATCATTGTGTTTTTCACTCCAACTGCAGGTTAAAAACAAGCTTATAAAACCCAACTTGCCCAGACAATACCCTGCCCTGCCTTGCCCTGCATTTATGTACATCTTTCATATATCTCTTACTTAATTAATATTTATAGTAATTTTTCTGAAAAATACCAGCATCAGTATTTGTCAGTCCTTACATTTTCTATGGTTGATTACTTTAGCTTGGTAAGAATATAAAATCCAACAAGATGCGGTCCTTGCAGAGCATGAAGGGAGTACCTCAAAGGTTACTTATGGGTCACCTATGATGTATTTAAGGTACCTACAGGGGTACCTACGGAACTTAGGGGATACCTAAAGGGTATATCCGATGGTTTCTAGATGGTCCATAAAGGGGAACTTATGATGTACTTACAGAGTTCCAAAACTTTTGTCAAAAAGTACTCACAGGGTAAATGGAGGGATACCTAGCGGGAATATACAGAGGTTACTACATAAGATTCAAAAGAGAACCTAAGGAGTTACTTACAAGGTACTTACCTGAAATATTCAGGGTATCTTGAGTACTCACATAGGGTAGCAACAGGTTACCTCTAGGAAATTCTACAGGGGACATAAATTGGTTCCTATAGAGTACTTCTAGAGATACAGGTACTTCTAGGGTAGGTATAGGGTATTTACAAAGTACCTACCGAGCACTTCTAGATAGAGTTTGTCAGGGGTGCTTAAAAGATGCCAACAGCGTAGCTAAAAGATACCCAAGGATTACTTATGGGTGCACCTATGTTTTACTCCCAAGGTAACTACAAATTACTTACTGGGTACATACAGGGATTTACAAAGTACATACGGGGACTTTGAAAGATTGCTAAATGTCTACTGTAGGGGGATAAAGCGTTCCCTATAGAGTACTCACAATGGTATCAACAGAGCTACCTACAGGGCATGCAAGGGTAACTTATAGGTTTACTTTGGGCTATTTACATGGTACCTATGGAAAACAACTGGACATTTCCAGAATATGTATTAAGGTCTTTAAAGGATGCCTAAAGGGTACATCCAAACTACACTACAACTCCTGCATTTGGCACTGTTAGCTTGCCTGCATCCGTTAGCGGCTCGTTGTCTGCAGTCAGCAACATGGGAGGAGAAATGTTTGACACAACTCTAAAGTTACAATACATACAGCTGGATGTTGTTTTGATACATTCATTAAAGTTTATATAGAGAAATAAACGTTAAATTGAAAAATTAAGATTTTATTATTAAACAAATTAACATTTATTACCACATAGACACACACAAAAGTACCGCATCAGATCAAATGTGAAAGGTAACCGTACCTACTATGGGGAAGTCAAAAGGTACCTACAGGGTACACGAGTATCTGCAAAGGAAACACTGGGTGACTAAAGAGTTACTTGCAAGGTACCTCACAGGGAGGGTACCTTCAGGTTTACTAACAGATAAAATGAATCTTTCTTTTATATTCAAATAATCTAGACTGAGTTGACCCACTGGTTGTGGATGGAGACATCAGTACAAGATATTAACGATGTAAAATAATCAAACAAGGGGGGAACAAAAAAACGAACAACTTTCTCCTTCAGATAAATGGAGTACCGGATGATCATTTCATCAAGAGTCGTCAGAGGTCAGAGTTTACCGACAAAAACACAAAAAAATAAACATGCCTACCTTTCCTGGTTGCATGATGTCAAACATTGTTCTGAAACTATAATCATTCTTGTTTGTTTGCTCTTCTAGATATTTATATGTTAAGAAGAATATATTTACTTCCGAGTGTTGGTCTTCATTGGCAACACAAATTTAAAGCAACAAATGGGCTGAATCTTTTTCCTGACTGCTTCAGATGACTGACTAACAAAAAGCAGTGAGTGAATCCGTTGTTCTTCTAACAAGGATCTTTGTATGTTGATTGACACTACAGATAACTGCTACTCAATTATACACATTTCCAGAGCGAGACGTTATTTATATTCATATTTCAACCCAAAGATCTGTTAATTAGTTTAGCTTGCAGTGTGTCAAAGCCTGTTTGACCTTCGTCTGGACACTATTTTACTCTTGCAGTTCCCAGAAAAACATACAAATATGCAGTCTGATCATAGATTGAGGAATTATTCAATCTTGTTTCGGTAAGAGTGTTTCCTGGTGGATGAAACATGTCTTAATGCCATAAATAATCAGCTTCTAATTTAAGTAAAACATCTATAAATTTCACTTGTTTTATCTGTGTACCAATCAGACAGACGATATTAGAATAGCCACCATCTTGAATAGCACCACGATTTTTAGATTGGAGTTAGCACCTCCAGCAGAAAATGAATCCAGTGTTCTCAGCAGCTAATCACCAAGCAGGTAGTAAGACTAAACTCAACTGTGAATTGCAAGCTAAAACAAGACTTTATTTAAAAATATATATTTATATGTCATTGCAAAAGGTAATTGTAACAGTTTTTTAAAACTAACTGAATAAAGCTGAGACTAAAACAATGTTCCCCAAAGGGACAATACAGTATCTCATATTGTAGAGTATATTATTACATTATATCAAACTTGATTATATCACTGTACTTTCTTGTTTGTACCATATATCATCTTGTTCAGTACTGTATCATACATTACTGTCATACTGCTTTGTAATACACCATATTGCATAGGAAACCAAACCACGTTATATCATACAGTGCGATACTTTAGTGTATTATATCGTTTTATACTATTTGTTTCGTACTAACAATGGGTCCCTGTTCTGTACCCTACCATATTGCATCGCTTTGGTGTTTCATACTGTACCGTTTCTATTTTTTAATTTACTTTCATTGAATCAAACCATGCAACATGGTGTTGAACTACATCAAACCAAACCATATCGCATCACCTTCCCAGTAACTTGTATTGTACAAAGTTCCTTTGTGCGTATCTGCATGCTTTGCTGCTGGTACACCTGAATTTTTCCACTATATTTTTGTTCTATTCTGTGGTTTATATCCTCATCCTTTGCTAACCTTGCTTTCAAATGATGCTGGAGTGCCAGAGAGTTTCTAATTCAAACTCACCACCCTGACACTCCCTCTATCTCCATTTCCAACGTCTATTTCAAAACCCCCAGCCCTGGGAAATTAATAATGAATGCATCCTGTCCGATTTAATTCGGCACTAATTAGGTCAGGAAAGTTTGGGAGCGAAAGGTATGGTCCAGGCCACGTGGTTGGGCCTCTCAGCGGGCAGCCACTTTCATGTGGGGAGAAAAAGTTGAGTGTCGAACAGAGAGATGGCGAGGGCAAGGCCGGTGCCAACAGCGTCAGCGTAGGGATGAGGGGCCAGGGCTGGAGACAAAGATAATAAAACCAAGAAGTGGCAGCTTCAGAAAGCTCTGAAAAAGGACACACCAGGGAGATAGCAACAGTGGGCCATCACCGAGTGGAGAAAAAAGAGAGCTGTCAGTCTGTTTGTTTGGCCTGCGACTGCTGAGAAATAATTATTCCCTTTTAATTACAATTGGAAGAAAAGAAAGCTCAGGCTCTGCCGTCTCTAGACGAAGAAGCTGGTGTGGGGCAAACGCTGCTGCCCAGAGCCGAGCACCCAAGGAACCGCAAAGCAATGTTATCACCTTTCACACGCCGCCGAGCCAAAGAATAAACGACTTTGATCCGACTGCAAGTACACTTTGGCCAACTTGGGTGGCACTCGTCAGTTTAAGCAGAAACTCTCTGGCAGGGGGAGTTCAGAGCACTGCAGGGAAGAGGAGGAGGAGGAGGAGAAGGGGGACAGATGAAGGTGACAGCTTTGGAGGTTAACCTCGATTTGAAGTCCCAACAGGACTCAAACATCCCACAGGGCTAGAGATATGGCTCTGATCTTTCACATCTAGCTCAGATATTGTACCAATAATATCTGTTGAGGACAGACAGGCAGACCTAAAATGTTCTTCAAAGCTTGCCGTACTTCTCCTGACTCCTGACAGAACAATGTGCCTTATCCTTGGTATGTATTTTTAGCCCGCAAAATAAGTACTGAATACATTTGAATAGCAAATTCCTCTTTACGCATGAAGATTGGCAGACAGCAGCAGCAGCTCCCCTGATTCAAATGATGCCAACCTGCTTAGTGGAGGCGATCCAGATGGAGTATCAGTTCAAGTACTGTAAATCTGCCTGATGGGAAGAGCTCAGACACTTCGCTGGAGGACGGTGGCTACAATTCAAGCCCAGCTGTGATTTTGTATTTACCTGCAAACAAATTTAAAAACCTGACTGTTAGGATGGATGTTGTTTTAGTTGGAACACTAACATCAAATTCCCACTGTCCAATGAGAGGAAGAGCTTGTTTTAATCTTGAGAAAGGATTAAAACTAGAATGTTTTGCATGACTTTTATTTCTTGATTTTAATTTTAAGATGAGTAACAAATACAGAGAAAACAGCACCTCCCCTCTGTTTAGAATATTTTTAGAACTATAAGATGTGTCCAACAACAGTAAAGCAGATGAGACATTTTTTTAATGCATGAATGTGGATATTAACAGGAAATATGTCAGATCGCATCTTGATGGAGAAATGCATGATGGTTAATGTTTGGGGTTGTTTTCACAGAAACTACAATGTATTTATTTCTGTTTCAACTACAATTAAAAGTCACCAATCTAAGAATGCAAATATTAATTATATTATTATAATTTTTATTACTAATGTCTTCACTATGGTTATGGATCATTATCATCATTATTATTCTCCTTATCATTGTTATTGTCAAAATTATCTGAATTTTTATTTCATTATGTAGTATTATCTAAATAATTTAATTATCAATAATATTAATATTATTCTAATAGTTATATTATAAATATTTTTATTATTACTATTACTCTAATTGTTTTTACTTTAGCTATTTTCTAATAATTAGGTCATTATAATTTTTATCATTAATTAATATTATTTTCCAAGCTCTTTCTAGCACCTCGATCGATCCTTTATTTCCTCACTTGTTATTTCCAAACGCAGATAATCTTTTAAGGCCACTTCGATGAAGATTTCTCCAGGCTTTCTATTCTTTTCTTTGGACTTTGGCTGCTTTTTCCATGATTTTTACTTCACTGCCCGATCATTTCCAAAGGAATATTTGTTAGTTAAGCCACTCAACTATAGCGTATAAATGTGTAATAAAAAGGCTTCGGATTTCAATAGGTTCCACTTTCTGTCATTGAAATCTAAGGCAAATATCTAAGAGGACAGTTTCTCAGACAGAAAAACAGAGTTTTAGTTCAATTAAGACAATTTACATAGAGCTAAAACTTGGCAAGTAGTAACTGATTAGCTAAAGCATGACCTCGGGTGTTTGTTTCCCTACTTTAAAAAGACATGACTTTCAGACTATGCTTATTGATAGAGACAGTTTCTAAGCTTGAAACCTACCTCATCACATGCTACACAGTAGGCTGTCAGGCACAAGAACAGGACTACAACTGAATAAAAAAGCAGTCAAAGTCCAAAGAAAGCCTGGAGAACTACAGAACCCTAACCTCTTGATCAAATCCAAAACAATGACATTTACTAAATGTAGAGAATATGCGCCAGTTTAAAACTTTTGCATGTCCTTGCAAAAGTACAAAATCTTCATTTCAGTCTCTTTGAACTCTGTCTGTCCTTGGTTTATTTACCCTTTAAGATGTATAAGAGGAAATTTTTGTTATGGGGACTGGATTTGCAATGATTTAAAGAAATCTGACCAGATCATGTCCGACTCGTGAAGTAGGTTAAGGTAAGAGGCAGAAATGTGTGATAATGTTTATTCTCTCTGTATCCGTCAGCGCGCCTGGGAAACCTCTCCCCTCACCGCCAGTAAAACAATAGCTGTGTGTTTACTGCTGCACGGAAATAGTCGGAAGCTGAGGAGGTAAGCAGTGCACGCATTAAAGTTTTTTTTTATATCTTATAAACCAAACTGGAGATGTTTGTCTATAAATAAAATATCCCTTACTGTACAATAAGTTGATACTCATCTGGACTTTCCTCTCAAGTCAAATGAAGCCCTTTGTGAATTAATTTAAACAAGACGCAGCAGGAAATTGACCTCTTTTTGGGAAGCAATTCTGAATGAGTGAATCAAGTTTGTGCGGCAGAATAAGCAGAAAACACTCTTACTTTCTGGAATTACTCATTTCCAAACCAGCTGAGGGGATTTTAATACCAGCAGACCTTCCTCTATCCTGCGGGAGCAAAAAAAGTAGAAACATATAATCCTTTTCCCTGCAGAGAAAGCCTCCAAGGGAGAAGCACTGAATCAAATTATTCTTCTAAGATGGTCTGACCTTAGCTTCACTTTATTCAAGCCTTCTTACCTCCACAATTTAACTGGTGTTCTTCTCTACCCCCCGACAACTCTTTGCCATGCATGAATCACAGGTTAAATGCATTCCTTTCAACGTTGCGCTCCCCACCGACGGGAATATAATTATGTTTTACAAGTCGACTCTTATCTGTAGCCCCCTTCATTCCCCGCAGTGTATTTGGAGAGCTTTCCCAAAAGTACTTTACGGTGTGTCAGGTTGCTGCTCCTCCATGTAAAAGCACTATTGTGTCACTGAAAAGGTCTCCTCTCCACCAAAAGAAAAAGAACATGGTGTAAATAACCTTTACACAGCAAGTCCCTTTTATGAGGGCAAGTCTAACACAGTGTATGAAAACTGCAACAGAATTTAAGAGTTAAGTGGTTATTTCACTACTTTAGAAAACCTTCTGCATTTTAGGAAGTATTATTGCTGCAATGCTAGACCACTGTCCCATGTGTGCTTTTAGAAACTACACAATGAGGTATAATGGAGGTATAACAACTCTTCTGTTATTAATGTTCGGATTGTGATATAAAGTACAATTAAAATCAGAGAGAATTTGTGCAGTCACTCCCCGAGAAATACAGTCCCAGCCCAAATTAAAATGGTTCAGTTTAGACATCGGCTGTGTCCAAATTCGGGGACTGGATCCTTTGAAGGCCGCATTTTAGGTGATGAGACAAAGGCTATCCAACTTCGAAGTCGCCTCCAAATGCGACTGACAAATGCCGCCTTCTTTTCCCCAGATTTAAAGGGTGGGTCCAGTGCATGCTTTGTGGCCCACCTTACACCATGATTAATTGCAGGTTAAAGCTAATTGTTGAAACAGACATAACCAGGAGAGAGAAAAGCTGTGAATAAAGTTGGACATACTGCGCTTTCTGTAAAACAAAATAAACTTTTACAATGTTTTTTGGCGAGAATGTAGCTGTGTAAACGTGAAATATCAAGATATCGCTTAGTTGCAAAAGTGCTATGACGTTTTCGGACACAAACACAGATATTATTCAATCAGATGATCTTTAACGGTTAATGTTTGGTTTATTTATTATTATTATTATTATTATGCTCTAAAAATAAATGGATTTAAACTTTGTTTAAATCCGTTAAGAAAGTTAAGATGTTAATGTTTAAGTTGTTAAACTTATTACCAATAAATTAAATGGCATTTGTCCTCATCAATATACTTTGTTGACAGTGTTATTTTTTTATATCTATGAACATAAAAACTATTTTGAACATTTAAATGGCTAATTAATGAACAAGCTTATAAGCCATCAGGAATATGTAAAGGGGTAAATAAAAAACCATGTGCAGAGAGTAAGTGAAGTTCAAAGACACACGGGACACAATTAGCAGCAAGTAGGATCTGCAGTAGCATCAAGAAAAAACTGATGTCCAAATTAACATGTATGACAAAGCTGACTACATTTTTATACTTTTGTCCTAAACCTGGTTTATACACAATCCAATTCAAAGTGATTTACAGGGGAAAAGCATATTATAAGACAAGAAATAGATCAGATTAATTGAAAGTAAAATTTAAACATTACAAGTGAAAGGGAATAAATAATAATGCAGCAACTAAATGGTTAAAACATGATTAAAATGACCTTATAAAATAGGTAAATATGTACGATCAGGAAACTCAGAAGAGCATTCAGTGCTTTGTAGACCATTAAATTAATGATTTTACCGACAGGGGAGTCAGTATAGCAATTTAAATGATTTAAGGACTGGAGGAATATGATGCATTTTCTTGGTGTTGGTCAGGGCAGCCTCCTGATTTATAGTTTTCATTTTGACCAGTAAAGACACCATTTCAACATCACCTGCTGAAAATAAAAGAATGCACTGGTTATTCTTTGTTTAGTTTTGCCAGGTTTAGTCATAGACTTTAGGTTGTGGTTAACATTTAAGTCAGAGTTCATGTGTATTGACCTCCAACCCTGTTAATAATTTTGAGGCAAAAAACAATTACTTCTGTCTTTTCTGCATTAAGCTGGAATAAATTATGACCCATTCAAACATTGATACCAACTCAGTGACTGCGGTAGACTTTGGTTTAACAGAAACCTGAAGTTGTACGTCATCAACAAATTTATGGTAATACATAAATTTGCTCCTCCATTATCTGAGCTAGACGGAGCATGTAAATATTAATTAAGTTACCCAAGAATGGAGCCTTGAGGAACACCACATTTGATCTTTACTTAAATGTATAATTCCCAAATAAAACAAAGTAGTCCTTGTCTTTGAAGACTGTACCAGACAACCCCTGCCAACGGGTCTATTAATCAATATGCTATGATCAACCGTATCAGTCATAGATCCCAGAGGTTGCTGGCATTTGCTCAAGTCTCCTAGTTTATGAATAACACCTCCATGTGCTCTAGTGACAACTGATTGCTGCCATCTTTACAATGGATATTTAAAATATTGTTATTGGTCAATACATCACTTACACATCTCAGGTCTAAATCTATCTTAGTTTTACCTAACAGGTATGAACCACATAGGCCCCTCATGTGATCAGAGATCTGTTTACTCAGTGCTCCCTTGACCAAAACTAATACCACCTATCTGATGCTGTAGTATGCATGTAATCTAAAGGTAAAACAGGAAACAACAAACACAGCAGTAAATGTGACAGCGATGATACCATTAATCCATTTCATCCTATGCAGATGCTCTGTCTGCAGTGATGAAGATGAACTTACCTCGGCTTACTGAAGGCTTGAAGTTGCTGACATGCCAGGGGAGTTGAACCAATGTTATGATGAATTACAACAATTATTGAATTATTATTAAATTAATTGAATTCTAACAATTATTTGACCTCTTGGAGGTACTCATAGGCTCAGAGAAGAATTAAACTTTCATTCCAAGACGATCAGATGATTATTAGGTATAAAAAACAAAAGAATGAGATATTAAAATCAGAGCTTTTACGAGTGTGCGGAGTTAATGGCAAGAGTTCAGAAATAGCAAACTTATCCGATGATTATCCCACAATGACTACTTAGGTGAACTGAGAGGCATTGGAAAAAGGCCAGCCCACGTTGGAGGTGTTTCATGTCAGGAGTCTTGCTGCAAGAAACTGACTTGATGTGTTTTGTTCTATTCTGATATCATGAAAAAGGACTGAAATACATGTTTACGGACATAGTTGTCATTTTACTGCAGTTAAAGGTGACACATTTTGACTTTCTGTGGGAGCATATTTGTTTTCAGGTCTGCTAGTGGATGCTTGGATGCTCCCATATTGCTGCACAGAGAGCTGTGGCTCTACTGGGTAGCTCCTAGGATGAACACGAATGAGTGGTTAGGTCCATTTGGAAGGGATACCAGTTTGTGACACATCTTTCAGTGACTTGTATCTTGATTTATGGTGCAAATCAATATTATTATGGATTACTTTTAAAAACAGTAAAGTGTAAAAAGAATTCACATGAAAACTGATTAGTTTTAAACCTTCTGCAAAAAAGAGACAAAGCATGTGATGACTTGGCTACAATTATAACAATTATAATTGTAAAAAAGGCCTCAAAGAACAGGTGTCTTCAGGTAGACAAACTCCAACTGCGAGCTTTATCAGCCTCTCTTTGTCTAATCAGCACCTATTGTTCCTGCTGTTGTATTCTTCATTAGCTGCCTTTGTTAACACGCATGTTTAATTATGCTGGTTAAAAGACTGTTGGCGGGAGTCAAAACAAACCAACCCGTTTCATTAAAAAGGCAGGGGGATAGAAGAGCAAGGCAGCCCAAAATATAGAGAAAATTAAAGGAAATTATGACTGGGGTAATCAAGCTGGGAGAACAAGTGAGAGAGGTGCAGTAAAAAGTGAGAAATGTGAAAAGAAAGGAACAAAGACACAAGAAAACAAAGTGTCTTTATGAGGGAAAATACCTGCAAGGCTGCTGCTCTTAGTTACAGCTGATCCCCGGGGAGCTGCTCTCCTGGGGTCCCTAAAACATCACGGCAAAGAAGAGACACGAAAAAAAGAGGTAAGCGTTAGGAGACGCAACACACACAACAAATTACCCTGCAGAGGTTACACAACAGAGGGAATGAAAAACAAACAAATGCCTCAGTATGTCAAGTTATGCTACTATTAGATTTACACCCTTTATTTTTCCTTGGCACATCTTATATCACATTTAAACCATAAAAACACCTAAGACACCGCAAGAGAAATTTGAGTTTTGGCGTACACACTGCAGAATGAAATGTGGACATTTCAATCTATATGCATGGTTGGTGAAAAAGCTACATCATCTTCCACTTCCAGGTAAGTGGAAGATGATGAATGGAAAAATATTTTAAAGACTTGTTTTGTCCTCAGTCCAAAGGTTGAACATTTTAGACAGTAGATGTGACAGTGGAACCCTTAGGATGTGCGCAGGAGGAAATACCTCCTAAAACCCCTCATTATTTGGCCTCAGCTATGCTCTAACACCTTGTAAGAGTTGATAGATGGATTGGGACCTCTACATGATGGGAAAAGCTCACTTTTCCCAACTGCTTTTGGCCTGTAAGGGCAATCTTTGCCTCAAGGAAAAGGTCAAAAACTAACCCGAAAGTAAATTTCCAGCTCCGGCTCAAATAGAGCGAGGGTACCGTTCGTTGAAGGGTGCACAAAGTAGGTGTGAATTATGCAAATAAATTCGGTGACACAAACTTGGACGGGGATTCAGCGAAGAGTGCACTGGCTGAAGGAAGAAATATGGAGGCAGTGGTGGGCTCCTCTTCCTCCCCTTTCCCCTTGCTTACCTTGAGGCAGCAGCTTATCTTATTTGCCTCCTTTTATAAAAAAAAAAAAAAGAAGTGTCTGGATTATCATAAGCACCTCCACTATTGTGCTCCCACTTAAAATAATTTTATCTGGCTGGCGCTCTCAGGGGTAGACAATCGGCGTTTTATCAGGTAAGCGAGTGCCTCAACCCCCCCAGCTGCCTTTGAGGAACACCATTTCATTTTCCCATCTCAGGAAAGGAAGGAGGATGACACAGAAGGCCTCAGGAGGGCGGGAGCAGGGGGCAATAAATACCAGCTGGTTAAAACAGTACAATTCAGTATGAAGAGCAACTCCTTTGCTATTATCACTTGAAGTCAAACTGCTTGTGTGAGAAATAACACGGATTGTTGAGATGCTGCTCCTTTCCCACATTTTTTATTAAATACTGTATTCCCTCTTGGTTAGAAAAGGCCCATTAAGGGGATTTTTCCCTCCCTTTTGGCAACTGAGGTTGACAGGAAACAGAACAGGAAATGATATAATAGCTGCAGACGGGAGTGCTTCTCCCATGCCCGGCTGCTCCTCGGATGACCTTTGAGACTGAGACAGAAGAAGAAGACCTTCACAGAGCGCTGTTTTGTACTATATTGCAGCAGGTGAATGCCTCACTTATGAAAAACCCTGTGAAATGATCATATTGAGGCTCCACTGATGTAATGCATTACGTCTGTTATCATACATGTCAAATAGGGAGAGTGTAGAGACTCTTTCCTCCCTGTCTGTACTAAACTTTGGCTCCATGAAACACAGAAAGCATTACATTTCCTATCTGATGACAGAACTTTGTTTCTCAACACATTTCAGGATTTAAGAAAAAAAAGCAGCAGCCACTATGGATCATCATCATTATGAGCACCTCTGTTCTGTCAATAGCAATTACATTAATGTATTGCATTAGTATTTAAATCTGTTGATCAAGTAATCGTGCAGACGTGTGAGCGCTTGCACCGCTGCCAGAGTCTTGGTGGTTGGTGATCTGGAACATTCATAGATTTACAACCACAAAGCTAAGAGGGAAAGACTACATTTGTTTATGTGTTAATTATCATTATTAGTATGACCACCTTTATAAAAACAAGAGATTTGGCCGTAAACTGATATGAAGAATACAGTAGTGCGCTAAAACAATGCCGAAGCAGAAAGACATCAGCAACAACAGTTTAGTATTCCATAAAAGTGAGAGTTTCAGCAGTTTGTTGATCTGCAGTATAAAAACAGGAGTTTTGAATGAAGCATACAAGTGTGAACTCAGGGATCTGGTTGGGTTCGCCACATCACACATGGTAAATAAAAGCTCAGTTATACCTCAATTTGAATTATTGCTGGTGATATAATTTCATTTTAAAATTCTAGCAGCTTACGTGTTTATTGACCTGTGTCATGATGGGTTTTGGGTCAGACCAAAGTGCAGACAAGAGCTTGGCAGCAACATCTAATTTGGTTTATTTTCAAAAAATATAACAAAAACACTGCAGGAACGAACCAGAGACAAGATCAAAAACTTACATAAGCACGGCAGGTTCTCATGGCAAAAACGTAGCATGGTTTTCCAAAACGAAGCATAAACAAAGCATAGTCATGGTAGGGAACGGGGTTGTGACAAAGAGGAACCAGCAAAACACAATGACACAAAACCAACTAATATACTGAGGGATAACAATGGGCAGGTAATCAAAGAAACAGGGAACAGGTGTGACAAGGAGGCAGAAGGAACAGGTGAAACAAATACAAAACGGAGCATGGGTGAAAAGACTAAAAAACAATAAACAGAAAACACAGACCAAGCAAAACTATAAGCAAGATAATTAATCAAATGAAGCATAAGGAAACTAGAATAACCATGAACTAAAGTAAACAGAGAAACTAGAGGGAAACATAGGAACACCAACAACCTAAGAACAAACAAAGAGCCCATAAGGAGAACCTGATTTACAAAAGTAAACAACCCGAACATAAACAATAACTAATGCTAAAACCTGGAAAGAGAACAAATACCTAACCATAAATAAACACAGATACTAAATGAGAATCCAAGGAAGACATAGAACTATAATAATACTACTAATAATAATAATAATAATAATACAACACAAAGTAATAAGAAAGCAACCATGAAATGAACTAAGAGAGAGAGGAAGAAAACAACACACACTAGGAGGCGGTAGAGGGAAGAAAATAACTAATGAACATGATACAAAAACCAAAATAGAAACATCTAAGCAAAAGTTAAAACACAAAGCCACAAAACAAAGTCCAAAATGTCACATCCTGACAACCTGCTGCGAGCCCATCAATATTAATTGCAGAATCTGTTAGAGGTGTGGGTCGAAGTTCTGACAAACTGTGCCGCCGCGTTAAACTTTCCTACCTTGTGGCATCTCTATTAGCTGCATGCATCGGCAAGGTAGGGTGTTTTGTTAGAACACCTGTCAACAATGGAAGTCCGTCATCCACAGAAAACGCTACAGAAAGTCAAGGCCCTACTTGTGACTTAGTTATTTATGGATAAAACTTGACCTTGCCTTTCTGTTTGTGTTGCAAGGTTTGACATGCTCACATTTGAATTGACTGTAGTACTTTTTGCTTGTAAGTGACCTCAGCTAGCAGCGCTGCAGGTGACGGAGACTGAATGTTTTATTGTTTGCAGCTGTTTTCACTGCTGTCAGTCGTTAGGGTTAGAGCTCATTTCCTCCAACAGCCACATACACCATCCAGTCTATCAGTGAGCAGTGGCTATTGCTGAACATCTCCCTATTTCCTCTTGTTCACTCCATGTTTCTTGTGAGGATGTAACTGTGCATCAACAGCACAGTGGAGAACTAGAGAAAACATCATACATACCTTATAACTGATCGGTTATAGATGAATTTTCTTCCCTTGTCTTGGTTTCTATAAAACGTAACCAAAATATCAACAAACTTCATTGTTTCATATTTTTTCCTGTCAACTGCAGGCAGCAAAAATAATCCAGTTACTAACTGAATTTAAAAAATGAACTGAATGTGAGATATGTCTGCTTATGGAAGGAGAAACAAAGGATTAAAATGCTTTATGACTATGAGTGCAAATAGTTACACTAATATAACTGCTGTTCTGGGTTTGGTCCTGTGTTTTCCAGAATTTAAATACAACTTCTTCATTATAGAATAGAATAGAAAAACCCTTAATTGTCCCACAGTGGGTAAATTCAGGTGTGTCAGCAGCAAAGTAAATGGTAAATGGAAGCATTCAGGTACACGCAAATTAAAAAAATTAAAAAGTTCCAAAAGTAAGAATAGACTGTACAGTAAAGGGGAATCTTGCTTTAAGAAGTGCTGGTCCAGGAGAAGCAGGACTTAGTTACAGGTAGCTAGACAGAGGGACGTACACATTTAAGGAAGTACTGCTTGTTTATTCTAAAGAATTTAACCTCAAAGTTCTTTGTTTAAGCTTGTAATAAATTAAATCTGAGTTCACTTTAAACTATAGAAGGTTCTTTGTTAACCACTGCTGACATCGGGTCGTGGCTAATCAACTGTGCATGTGGCTAATTGAATTAGCTGACAATTAGCCTCAGCGGCTACCAATTTTGAGCCCCAGAAAGAACGTTGGTACTAACACAATGCCAAAACGGAAAGACATCAGCAAAGACATTATATTATATTCATAGTATGCAGGGATCGTCAGAGTATCCTATGTATTGACAGAACTTTGTGTTTCTTAACACATTTGAGAATTTTAGAGTAGCAGCCAGGAGTGATTATCTTAGAGTGACCGCCTCAATTAAACCAGAGAATGAAGCATACGCTAACACAATGCTAAAGTAAAAAGACATAAGCAATGACAATAACATACTGCTGTCAGTGTCTGGATTCTGTCTGTAGCTGCTACTAACTATTTTCAGCCACTAGGTGTCGCCTGAGACCGTTCTCGGAGGGTAACAGGTGCGGCGTATTGAGATGATCACTTGGGGAGGTATAAAGAGGATGGATTGCCAGTACATTGTCGCCTGAGTGTTTGCCTATGCGGTATTTCAACCTGGCCAGAATTATCTTGTCTGTTACAAATTACCTGTCCTTGTGAAGTAACTCTTGTCTTCGTTTAGAGCTTTGATTCTGTCTCGCTTCCTGGAAAACTGGAGATCATACCCAACCAAAGAAAGAAGAACCTGGACTACTTACCAGCTGCCAATCCGTCTGAGCCCCGCCGAGTCGAACCTGTCCGCCCTCCGACGGTCTTCCAGTCTCCAGCCTCTGAAACCCTGGTGGCCTAGAACGCAGTTATCCGCAGGTCTGGACTCACCTCTCTCTCCCTGGTGGATCAGAACCCAGCTAGGTCCGTACTACAGTCTGTTAATTTCCAAGTATCCTGTAAGCCATTTCTTACCATCCCTCTCTGTTGCAGTTTCTAGGCCCGAGCAGCGGCTGTCATTTCCACTCCAGTGTGTTAATAAACTTCCTAAACGGTTCTCTGTTCTCTGGGTGCTTCTGTTTATGTGGGTCAGATCGGCCTTTAACATTATGACAGAACACTCAGGCCAGCCGGACCCTGCCGAGGCACTCCAGAGAACAGTTTCCGAACACAGTCATCAGATCCACTCTCATGGCGCGACACTCCGTAACCTCCTTGAGCAGCAGCGGCAGACAAACCAGCAGCTCGAGCAGATGACAGCACTGTTCCAGCGGACGCTTAGCCCCGGGCCCGCCCAACCTTCGGGGGGCGCTGCTGAACCTCCTGCCACACGGCCCCTTCCGGCCTTTCGTGACGTCACCTCACCTAGTCCCGAGAAATTTTCGGGTTAAGTCGGCAGCTGTCAGGGTTTTCTGCTACAGTGCACCTTAGTCTTTAACTGCTCTCCTCACTGCTTTCCCTATGATGATTTCTTATGTCCTTCGACTTTTAACAGGCAAGGCACTTCGTTGGGCAGAGGCAAGGTTTGTGAACTGTAACCATTTCGGATGTTCATACGAGGACTTTATTAAGGAGTTGAAACAAATTTTTGATCTTGACATGGATCCGTCGAGCGTGGCACGCCACCTCCGGGCATTAAGACAACGCAACTGCCCGCTGACGGATTTCACCGTTGAATTTTGCACCTTTGCCGTGGCTTCGGGTTGGAATGCTAGCGTTCTGAAATCTGCTTTTTTTTCAGTGTCTAGATGAAGTTGTTAAAGACGAACTAGCCTTGTTAGATGAGCCTGCTGAGCTTGATGCTTACATAGCTCTGGCTACCCGGCTGGACATTTGGCTGAGGGATCGTAGGCGGTACCGCACAGAGCGAGTGGCGCCTAGGGCATTTTCATTCTAGTACTCTCAGAAAACCACTGTGAGCAAATTTCGTTTTTTTGTTTTCATTTGTCTGAGAACGTCCTAGTGTTAGGATATCCCTGGTTGCAGGCTCACAATCCCCACCTAAATTGGGTCGAGTTTAGAGTGGAGGCCTGGTCCCCGCAGTGTTTGTCTGCCTGCAGTCTGCTGTTCTCCCTTCTAAGACCCCTGCCGAGGAGGTTGGGCAGGTTGAGCCCACAGACCTCCACATGGTTCCTCCTGACTATCACCACCTTAGGTTAGTCTTTAGTAAGTCTCGTGCCTTGTCCCTTCCAGCCCACCGTCCGTATGACTGTTCCATAGATCTATTACCCGGGGCTCCATTACCATCGAGCCGGCTCTATAAAATCTCCGATCCCGTGAGGGGGGTGATGGAGCAGTACGTAGCTGACTTGTTAGCCGCCAGGATAATTCGCCCATCTTCATGGTCCCTCGGGGCTGGGTTTTTCTTTGTTGGAAAAAAAGACGGCTCGCTGCGACCGTGTATTGATTATTGGGGATTAAATACCATAACCGTCAAGAACAAGTATCCACTTCCCCTCCTCTCCTCGGCATTTGAACCGGTCCATGGTGCCATCGTGTTACTAAGTTAGATCTACGGAACGCTTACCTCTTAGTTAAAATCCGCCAGGGAGATGAGTGGAAAACAGCCTTTAAGACACCACGAGTACATTATGAGTACTTGGTCATGCCGTTTGGATTGTGCAATGCGCCGGCAGAGTTTCAAAGCTTAGTCAATGACATTCTGAGGTACTACCCGAATCAGTTTGTGTTTGTTTATCTGGATGACATTTTAATTTACTCTAAGACACTCAGAGCACAAGCTTCATTTCCACCTTGTGCTGCAGCGGCTCCTGGAGAATCAGCTCTATGTGAAGGCGGAGAAGTGTGAGTTCCATCAAAAGTCCATCAGCTTTCTTGGTTTTGTTCTAGAGGGGGGACAGGTTCGCGCTGATCCCGAGAAGGACAAGGAGATCGAAGACAAGGTGCGGCAGGCTCTCCTCTCTGACCCGGGGCCCGGTTCTGGACCTGTTCATCGCACCTATGTTCCCGCCGCAATGCGCTCCCAGCTCATTAAATTGTTCCACTCTTCAAGGTTCTCCGTCCACCCCAGCACCAGTCGCACCGTGTCGGCGGTGACTAGACGGTTTTGGTGGCCTACCCTCCACCAGGACATTAAGGACTATGTTAATGCCTGCCCTGTATGCGCATGGGGCAAACCCACACATCATCCGCCTGATGGCCTGTTGCAGCCTTTGGAGGTTCCCCGTCGACCCTGGTCTCACATAGCTCCGGATTTGGTAACCGGTTTGCCTACCTCCCAGGGGATGACGACAATTTTTAGCATAATCGACCGATTCTCCAAGACCTGTCATCTGGTGGCGCTTAGAAAACTTCCATCGGCTGTCCAGACTCCTTGTCAAGCATGTTTTTCGCCTTCACGGCATCCCGTCCGTCATCCTCTCTAACCGGGGGCCCCAGCCCAAGTGTGGCAAGAGTTCTGCTCGGCATTGGGAGCCAAGGTTTCATATTCATCCAGTGTTCCACGTTTCTCAGCTGAAACCTGTCCGTACCAGCCAGCACGCTTTGCCCTCCTCCTGAGCCCCCTCCTCCCGCCCGGGACTTCCAAGGCCATCCTGCCTACACGGTCCGCCAGATAGTTGCTCCATGTCGCCTTTAACATTATGACAACTGCATTCATACCATTTACATTTTCTGATCATCTGATTATCAGGAAGGGTGAGCATCTCCTTAAAAGTGAGAGTTTAATTTCATATTACATTAATATTTTTAAAATCTTTTAATCAGCTGATCTTAGTGTGACCACTATAAACAGCAGGAGTTTGGCAGTCTGCTGCTCTGAAGCACACAGAAAAGTTGCCACATAATGTAAAGATTGAAAGACATCAGCAATGACTGCCCATGAATCTTACAAGGGTTATAATGGCTCTTTGAAACATTTTGTTGTCCAATACAGCGGAAAGAGGAGGATTACTCATAAGTAGAAAACATTTAGCATCAATATTCCCGGGAGTGGACTACCCAGCTAACCCCCCCTTAAGGTCAGACTGGACAATGATCAGAGAAATTGCAAAAAACCAAAAACATAAATTTTAAATCTTTAAGTTCATGAAAGTTAATGGCAATTAATAAAAGACTAAGCAAAACTGACCTGCTTGTAAGGGTACAAGAAGAAAGTTTCTTCTCTCTAAAAGGAACATGGCAGCACAACTTAGGTTATTAAAGCTGCATTTGAATAACGTTTGTGGAAGGAGGCTGGTCCTTCTGTACCAATTTTGGCGCAATAGGGTTCAATTAGGGATAAGAACCAAAACAAATGGAAATGGGGTTTAACACAAAGTTTTCAGAAAAGTACATGCAACTAAATTAAATTATACATGACATTTGATCATTTCTGTTACAATCTTCTGAAGATATTTTTCTAAAAAGAAAAATTTACTGGTGCTGAAAGGTTATAAATAGAAGCAGTAAGGGATGAAATGGCAACTGTAGGTAAGAAATGGGGGTACAAACTGACAAATGGGTGAATTACCCAGGACTCTCCTTGAACCATGTATTTTAGACAGATGAGTCCATAGCAGAGGTGTGCGGATATAATGCACAGCAACATGACTGGAGAAAAAAACACCGCTTCTCAGCACAGTGGTAGAGGGTTGATAATATAGGCTAAATGCAGCCATAGCCCAGGAATTCAGAATCAAAATCAATCTCTAAAAGGGTTAGGGTCAGGGTCAGGAACAGAGCTTAAGATGAGATCTTCCTGGACTGAAATCACCTGTGGATAAAAATAAGACAACCTGACCTGTAATGTCTAATCAGACAAAAAGCTTATTGCAAAGTCATGAGTAAGTGTAAAAAACTTGAAATGGCATAAACTTTAGTCTCCAAGTAAAACCGAAAGCCTATTTTGTACGTTTTCTCCTGTGTTTGGATGTAAGAGATGGACGTGGAAGAATTCCCCAGCTAATTAGCAGCACAGTTTTACATCTCGTCCAAATTTCTCCTGTGAAAGAGAAACCTCTGAGCCACAACAGTATGTGATCGTTTTGCCCCCCTCCATCTGTTTAAGTCGTGCACAGAGGCTTAATTGGGGCCAAATCTTGTCAGAGCCTCTCCTTTTGAGCATCCACGATTAGTTTGGAGCATTTAACAGAAGGTTGCTATAAGGGTCCAAACTTATTATAAACTAATACTTTTGCTTTCTGCGTTTGTATAACTCAAAGCCTTAATAACACCTTTCACTGACAAATCTAACTGAACTACACCCAGCAAAAGGGCCAAAGTACTTAATGAATAGCACTAGGATATATTTTGTAGAGAAAAACATTGCAGGAAGCTTGTCCTCAGTGTGACAAGGCTCAGTTGAGATGTAGTTAGCAGAAAAGTAAAATCTAACTTTAGATCACAGCATTTAGCTTAAACCATTATTAAATACTGATCTGATGAAACATTACACCACTTGGTACCAATTAGCTTTACAGCAGTTTGAGTTTTTAACACAATAAAAACTGTTTTCTTGTGCCGCCTCCTAAATCATAAATAGATAAATAAATATTGTTGGCGTACTTCAACCAACAAGAATCTGGTCACAAGTTTGTATTTTGTGGGTCAGAAGCTGAAAAGTTTCTGAAATACTGATCTGAACAGCGGGTGCAGAAGAGAAATGTTCATCTGGACTTTAAACAGCTTTACTTTGAAAATAAAAGCAGAGTATCGAACAGAAAGCCAATGAAGATATTAATTATTATAAAAAAAGAGAACAGAATGAAATGAGAAAAAGAAATAAAACTGAACTGGATTAAAAACAAGCTGTATAAAACTACATTTAAAAAGTCAGGGTAAGACAAGAAAAGCCAAAACTACAGAATAATCAAATTAAATCAAAGCAAAATCAAAAAAACAAGTCATACAGCAAAGTTGAAAATGGTAACTCATTTAACTTAAATGACATCGAAAGCAGGACAGAATATTACTAAATTATTGTAACAAAATTTTGAAAAGCAAAAATAGAACAAGGGACAAAAAATAAATCAAATTAAATTAACAACAGGGCAGGTCAACAAAACACAAAAATAAAATACAATAAACACACAAGGATAAAACACACAAATAGAACAAGCAGGGCAAAAAATGACCATATTAAATGTAAATAAATAAAATAAACTGCCCAAATGGCAAAAAAGACAAAACTAGAATTAATTAAAGGACAAAAAGTCCAAATAAAATAAATAACAATAAAAACAAGTTAAAAAATGATTCAAATCAATTTCAAGCAATACCAACAACAATACTACCTATCAGCAGAAGAAAAGAATTGTAAATATTATACTACAATAAAAGAAACAACTAAAAACACTAAATATATCATCAAAACAGGAAAGACAAAGCAGGACAAAAAAGTAAAGAAAAAACAATGAAACATGAAATAGAATAAAAATGAATAAAGAAAAAGGCAGGAAACAGGAAACTAAAAGGTAGAATAAATGAAAATAAAATATAAAAAACAAACAAGCTGTAGGTGTCTGACAGCTCCAGCTTCTCTCGCCGTATCATGCTAGTTAATACTAATCAGCAATTTCACCAAATTATCAAAATTTCTTCAATATTAGTTTGAAACCTCAAATTAAATGTCCCGATTAAATAAATTGAACAGCATCCATATTATACAAACGTAACTCGACAACAGTCCAGATTTCCACATGATCAGTTATATTTTGCTGCGTTTTAAAACCCAAGCGTCCCATTAAAACAACCATGTATCTCTTCTTGCATTTTGGCTCATTTTTCCACCAAGGGAAGCAGCAACACACACCTCAGTGTATTTGTTGACATGCATGTGCAGCTTGAAGACATCTTCCCAGTCGTATGTCAGCACACAGGACTGATTTCACACCCTAAGCCACACACAGATTTATAGAAATCATTCCCACACGTCTGCTTCATTTCAGAGCCTCGTATTTACGTCGGTGGCGTCAGCCTGCGACACATTTACATAACACACATCGCCCCGCTGCGTCCACCGCCGAGTAAGTACTCAAGCTCGTCCCGGCCCCCTTTTCATATTTACAGCGTGACTGATTTAAGATGGACTGATTGTGGGGATTTAATTACGGGGGACACAATGGCCACACAATTCTGTTTTCTTCTCCTCCCTTCTTGCGAGGCGCTGACACGCCGCACACTCGGCTGCACACTGCCGAGGAATGTTTTACACTCCAAATGAGCTGTGCTTGCAGAAGAATTTAATTTGATCTGCTGCTGTAATTGTGCTCTCACACACATATACAGGAAAAAAAAAGGAAGAAGAAGAAGAGGAGGGGTGGTGGTGGTGGTGGTGGTGGAGTAGTAGGGGGGCGGCTGAGGCATGCTGGGGTTGGAGGGCGTGCAACTTTAAAATGTAATATGCACAAAAAGTAAATTAACTCAAGAGGAGAGGCCCTTGTGATGTGTTGACACTTGCAGTGGGAAGGGTGGAAGGGGAGGAGGGAGGAAAGAGAAACGGCCATGATAAAACAGCACAAAGAAAAGCGTTATGAATTTTATTAATGACTTGCAAGACAGTATGCAAAACATCAAAGGTCCACAGGAAAGATTAATGACCCTGTGTGAGACTGTTTAATTACCTCCAGCTAATTAGATTCTTGACCAAATTTTTAATATCTGAGCTCGTGCTCGACGCCTAATTGAGATTCCACCGTATTTATCAATCTTTAAATAATAACAAGAAAAGAAAAAACTTCGGCCTTCCTGTTGCTGCTGCTCCTGGTCCTCCATTGGAGCGTTATGGATCTCACCCAGGTTCCCAAAAAGCAGAACGGGAATAGGGTTGGTTATCAGCTCCATCTATGCTTCTAATGAAGTGCTAATAAACAGAGTCGGTCTGCTATGTCAACTCTCCTTGTCGTAATTCTCTTATCTGGACCTGAGCTCTCCGAGGAGCCGCTCTACTCCATCTAGGGCTGCTTCCGTTCTCCTCCTTGCGGATAATCCTCATGCTGTTTACCAGCACGCACACGGTTTCATCTAAATCGTTAGCTTTGAACTTCCAGCGTGCATTATCTGTTCTGTGACCCTGTTGTTGTTGTTATTGTTGCGACTGCTGCGATAATTGCACAAGGATTATTGCGGTTGGGTCAGAGACGACTCTTCCTCAGGATTCAGGGGGAGTATCCACCACTGTGGCTCAGTTACTGAGACAAAGTTCAGGGTAATATAACAATTGTGCTAACTTTCCTCTGACATATTTGATGATATTCACCTCTAAAGTCCTCTCTTAAGGTCCTACCACAACATTTAAGTCAGGTTGAGGACTTTGACTGGGCCATGGTACACGTTTTCTTTCTTCAGTCATACTGTTGTAGATCTGCTGCTGTGTTTGGATCTTTGTCCTGTTCATGACCCAGTTTGGGCCAAGCTCCAGCTGTTGGACAGATGGACCCACATTTGACTCAAGATAAAAACCCATTCTGGAAAATTCTGATGCAAACCTAAGTGCTGTTGCCATATCTTCCAGAAAGCTATACATTTTTTAACTGCCCTGACATGAACTTTAACTGTTAACCTGCTAACCGAGGCCTGTAGAGTCTTTGGCTTACTGTTTGCTTTACATAGGCTAAAAAGGGTGTACTTAGTATTTCACACTGATTTCCTATGAGCTCCTGAGTTGGGCACCAATAATTGGTTCCTCTGAGGTCATTACTGATGTCGTTCCGACTTGACATAGTGCTAAGCAAACTGCCAAAGCTCCTGCTTCCAAACTTGAGGTTAGATTTCAATAACATAAAAACCTGGAAAAGAACAAATTGTTTTTGTTATGTTCTAATACATAAGACCCAAAACCTTAAAGTTACCTTAAAGTTACTTTTTTTACAACGACTAAATAGGAGATAAATACAAAGACCCGACAAGGGTTCTACGTCTTTTCATCTGTAGCCTTAAATGACTTTTTATAAAATCAAAACATAACATTTTGAATCTGCTGTTGACTTTCCATCTTGGCATTGTGCTCTGGAGCATCAAACTGTCTAAACTGCTGGTTTGTACACTTAAATTTAAATTATTTTAAGACTTGGGCAAGACCAGGTGAACTTTATAGGGTTCTGATGCATAAAACTGAAGGATTTTAAGGGGCGTACCTACTTTTGTACCATGACTGTTCAGGAGACTAATATAAAGACCTGACAGCGCTTCCAGATCCTTCTGTCTGACGCATAAAGATACAAATACTAAAATTAAAGTGTAAAATCTTGTTCTTTTTAAGGTCATTGCAGTTGTCCTTCCACCCTGGCATAGTGCTGTGGCGCAACAAACTGTCTAAACTCCTGCTCTTTGTCAGAGAAAGCCTAATTCTGCATTATTTTAAAGCATTAGTACTCAGAAATGCAAAATGACAGATAAGATGCTCTAATACAGCCCACTGTAGACAGTTTTAATCTAATTTTGACTCAAATCAGTTTATCTCGGTCCTCAGAAAACATAAGAAAATTGATTTAGATAAAGAAATTCACAAAAATTGTTTTTTATTAAAGGAGAAGCAAAAACTCCCCTTGAAGCATGCTTGGGATTAAGATTGTAGAGGAAGGCTCTACAAAGCAGCAGCAAGCTATCATGCGCAGCACCATCTGCTGCCCAAATACCTCCATTACAACCCGTCCCCAGATAACAAGCTCAAAGAGCCCTGCAGCAGTTCACTGTGAAATCATATCACTGTGTCAAGTTTCACAACACTAGTTTGAGAGAGGGTTAAGCCTTAATTAGCATGAATTCGTTATGAAGTCGTGTCTAAAAAGGCCTCGCTCCCCCCTGATACTTCTCATTTTCCCTCAACCCCCCTTTCTTCTTCTTTTTTCCTCTCCTGCTCTCCTTTCACTTTACATTCACCCCGTTTCCCTCCCTCTGCCGCAGCATGCAGGGTGTCGTTCTTCCACTGCTCCCATCCATTCGCTCCCATCTGCATCTCCCCTTTAAAGGCCCGAGATCTAAATGGGAGCGGATCGCCTCCCTCGCCGTCGTTTCATTAGTGGCAATTAGAAAGCCGGTACTGCATCGTCCCATAAGACTCGAACCGGTGGGGGAGTAGAGTCGAGGCACGGGGCCGCTTTAGCTCATTGAGATGAAGTATGGATGACAACGCTTTCATCAAATGGGCAACAATTCCTCGCCGACATATTTGAGCCGAGTGTCGGAGGTACCATTCTGACAATTACGACAATTAACACTGTCAAAATAAAGCCATTAGCTTAGCGAGAGGGCAAACCGATGCACTTAATTACAGGGTTTTCTGTCAGAATGGATTCCCTTCAGACTCTTTATGAATTAGAAAAGGAAGAAGCTGAGAATATGGCGAGGGTCTGGGTGGAAGAGCCCACATCTGCTGCCACAGCACATCTTTCTTCAGGTCGATGGATGTTGGAACTGAAAATCAGCACATTTGCAGTGACCTCACACCCCTACATATCGACATTTCGTCATTTCTACGACGGTTTGTCAACATCCGAAGCCGATCTTACAGATCAGGAAGTTATCCTTTAGTTTTAAGCAATATTTTACTCTGCAGATTAAGTATTTGGAATCAGTTGTGTCATTTGTGTTGTTGGAAAATGTGTTATATGAATAACTGCAATCTCATCTTGAATATAATTGTATTTTTGAGCAGTAGCACATAGCACAGAAACAGGTTTTTTAACTGTTTTTAATGTCTTGCATTGTATTAATGTTGCTTTAATTCTTTTAGACGGACGTGTGAGGTTGTAGGGGCCTAGCGCTGGAATGGTTTCAGTCTTATTTGTCAAACAGGATCGTCTCAATTCGTCTGGACAGCATTTTTTAATCAGCTTCCCCCTTGGCTGTGGAGCATCTCAGGATTTCGTTTTAGGCCTCATGCTATTTTCTTTGTATTTGCTACCATAGGGATCTTTAATCAGAAAACACAAAGTATTCTTACACTGCTGTGTTGACGACTTACAGAAATACACTCCTTGCCCACCTTATCAGGCATCATTCATGATGTGCTTCCAAACATAAGTCAGTTAAGTTTCTTATTGCAATTTATTTTTATTGCATTTAATACATGGCTTTCATCATCTTTTTGGCCACTCTAATACAAAATCTTTTTTATTGAAGACTCAGCGTCGATTAAAACATAAATCAGCCAGGAATTCTCATTGCCCTCCAGGTATTTAGTTTGCTGTATTTTGATATACAGGGGTTGTACAATGAAACTGAAACACCTGGTTTTAGACCACAATAATTTATTAGTATGGTGTAGGGCCTCCTTTTGCGGCCAATACAGCGTCAATTCGTCTTGGGAATGACATATACAAGTCCTGCACAGTGGTCAGAGGGATTTTAAGCTATTCTTCTTGCAGGATAGTGGCCAGGTCACTACGTGATACTGGTGGAGGAAAACGTTTCCTGACTCGCTCCTCCAAAACACCCCAAAGTGGCTCAATAATATTTAGATCTGGTGACTGTGCAGGCCATGGGAGATGTTCAACTTCACTTTCATGTTCATCAAACCAATCTTTCACCAGTCTTGCTGTGTGTATTGGTGCATTGTCATCCTGATACACAGCACCGCCTTCAGGATACAATGTTTGAACCATTGGATGCACATGGTCCTCAAGAATGGTTCGGTAGTCCTTGGCAGTGACGCGCCCATCTAGCACAAGTATTGGGCCAAGAGAATGCCATGATATGGCAGCCCAAACCATCACTGATCCACCCCCATGCTTCACTCTGGGCATGCAACAGTCTGGGTGGTACGCTTCTTTGGGTCTTCTCCACACCGTAACTCTCCCGGATGTGGGGAAAACAGTAAAGGTGGACTCATCAGAGAACAATACATGTTTCATATTGTCCACAGCCCAAGATTTGTGCTCCTTGCACCATTGAAACCGACGTTTAGCATTGGCATGAGTGACCAAAGGTTTGGCTATAGCAGCCCGGCCGTGTATATTGACTCTGTGGAGCTCCTGACGGACAGTTCTGGTGGAAACAGGAGAGTTGAGGTGCACATTTAATTCTGCCGTGATTTGGGCAGCCGTGGTTTTATGTTTTTTGGATACAATCCGGGTTAGCACCCAAACATCCCTTTCAGACAGCTTCCTCTTGCGTCCACAGTTAATCCTGTTGGATGTGGTTCGTCCTTCTTGGTGGTATGCTGACATTACCCTGGATACCGTGGCTCTTGATACATCACAAAGACTTGCTGTCTTGGTCACAGATGCGCCAGCATACCCTGCTAATTGAACCTTCACATTCTGCTCTTACTGGTGCAATGTGCAATCAATGAAGACTGGCTACCAGGCTGGTCCAATTTAGCCATGAAACCTCCCACACTAAATGACAGGTGTTTCAGTTTCATTGTCCAACCCCTGTATATTTATTTATTAAAAGGAATTTATAAACACCGTCCTCTGTTATAGTGCATGTTTGTCCATCCAGAGCTTCTGATTTCCAGATGCAGGAATCGTAAAATTGTTTTAACAAATTTCTTGAATTAAAATCTGTGTTGTCCTGATTTATTTCTCTTCTTTTCCAAGGCAAAGCATCTGATCTCTTCACTAACATGGCATCTGAGAGTCCATAACTCCTCCATTGTTTGAAGGGACAATCTTGCACCTGTTTCTTTACCATGAACAAAAAAACAAAATGAGCCAGGCTTCCAGACTCGGAGAGAGCAGTTTATATGAACAGAAGGGAAGAGTGAAACACTACTGATCCGTGAAGTGCAGATAGAGGTGGCCTCCTGCCAGTTATAAATTGAAATAAACTATAAAACAATGTAAAATTGAGTTTTGTCACCTTTAAAATATGCAGCACGGTGCATCTGTCTGCAGATGCTCTAGGGGGACGCTGTTCAACTTTGACGCGCCGATGTGAAAATACAATTACACAATCTCGAGGGAAACCCTGGCCTGTCACATTACATTTACCTTAGGTTAAGGGGAACATCTACTTGCTTCTGCTCATCTCTCCATCCATCCATCAAGCCAACATCTTCTCTAAGTAGATGAGGTCACTCTTTCACAGCTCGGGTGCCTGCGAAGCAGCAAAACCAGATCAGTATAAGTGACTATCTGAGGTTGTTTTATGGCATGCACCTGTTTTCAGACATCCAAAAGCAAATCAAAATCACATTTCAGTGAGCCTGGTTCCCCGTGGGAATCATACAGTGGGATTAGTGTCATGCATGTGATCCAGAGAGGGTTGGAGTCCGTGTTATTTGAGTCAGAACTGACCAATGTTTGCATTTTGAGATGGATGAGCGGAGACGGTACTGTCCTGCAGCGATAACGCCGACCAGATTCAGCATCACTTCCTGTATGATTTTTCTTTTTGTTGCTTTAGACAATAAGATTATTTAAATCTTTTGTATCACTAAACATATTAAGTATATGAGTTATTGTGGTACAAACTTCTAAATGTTTGTATAATTGTTGTTTATTCAAAGGTTTTCATACACTGAGATTACGATGCCTTTAAACAATGGCTCTGCAAGCTTCTGATTGGTAAATTCAAAACATCTGAGTTAAATGGAGTAACATCTGTGGATGTTTTTTAATGCAACACTTCAAATACTCGTGTGACATTATCAGCATAATAAGCCAGAGTATCAGGAAGAGAAATCTGGTTCATCCTTGGGTACAATCTCCAAATACCTGAAGGTGCAACGTTCATCTGTTCAAACAACTGTATGCAGGTATAAACACCATGTGAATGTTCAGCCATCATATTGTTCAGGAAGGAGATGCTTTCTGTGTCCCAGAGATTAATGGGTTTCGGTGAGAAATGTGAAAAATCAGGCCCAGAACAAAAGCCGAAGACCTTTTTGACAGTAAAACAGGTCCTGTACCGGCATGGACTGAAAGGCCACTTTGATAGAAAGAGGTAATTAGTCCAATCACAAAGCCAGATTACTTTTTGCATATGCAATTAAGGACAAATACCTTAGGTTTTGGAGTCGTGTCCTGTGGTCTGATGGAACTAAAATTGTTTGGCCAAAATGATCATTCCTACATGTGAAGAAAAAGGGAATAAGTTTGCAAACCAGAGAACGCTTTCGTACCCCAGTTGCAGGACGCAATGATGCACTTCACAAAATAGATGGCATCATGAGGAAACAACATTATGTGGAAACATTGAAGGAACATCTAAAAACATCAGCCAGGAACCTAAAGCTTAGGCTTCTAAAATGTATAACTATTGGCGCCATTAGCTAGCTTAATTAGCTGCTAGTTTGACACCTCCATATAAACTTCACTCCAACTTCCAAACTCTCAGATTTCTGTGACAGCTGTCAGTTGCATAGCAATACACTTTACTTTTTGACCCTTTGTTCCTTGCAGAAATCAGCATTTGTTACTCCTTTCACAAAAGTAAAGATATTAGCAATATATTTGCTTGCAGAAAAATTAAACATTACTGGTTTTTATTGATAATTTTTAATTCAATAAGTCATATTTTACTTTTCATTATTTTCTTTTTTAAACCTAGAAAAAATACCTACTAAGAGCAGAAAGTTCATTTTAAATCAGTGTAAAACAGATAAAAGTTTTAGTCTTGGTCATAATCATGCTAATTAAATATAACTAAGTTCAGACAAACTGAATTAAATAAAGAATCTTTCCTGCTCAGTAGAAAATACCTCATATTTCAGTTCAAATTATGTTTATCATTCAATTTCTGCAATCTTATTTCCTGAAATAATCTCCATCTTGGGCAAAATCAGTGAGTCTGTAAATCAGAGCACTTTGAGACGCAGGGATCGCTGTTGCTGCCGGTGTTTCTCTTCATTTTCGTTTTTTATCAAAAGAGGAAGCTGATGAGTCCCTTCAGATAAGGGTAGAAGCCCTTCGCTTAAAGCATCAACTTATTAAATGAATATGTTCTCCATCACACCAAACGCTTTATTGTATCTCTCAGGGATACAAAATGCAATTTGTATCATTTTTGCGCCGCGCATCAAAAGAAAGTAGGCCGAGCATGGTGACTCACAGCACCAAGAAGACGTTCTGTTTCCAATCGAAGGAAATCAAATCTGCGCTCTGGTTCTTCTTTTCTTTGTAGATCTCCGTTTGCTTGATAAGGCTGCGAGCAGTGACGGTAAATGGGTGGATAAGTTGAGATGGAAACAGTGACACAGCCAGTCTGTCGGCTCATGGGCTGTCAGCTTATCAATAAATGACATCATCTGGCCCCTGGACGTCTTTCTGCCTGTCACATTGGCGCACAAATTAAAGAAAAAAAAGGAAAGAACAGAAAAAGTGATGTTTATTCTCCCCCATTAGGAGTCACGGGGTAAAGTAACGCTGGGGACAGTTTTTCTCCGAGAGAAAAACTTTATAGTAGACAGAATGTCCGTCTAATAAACACACTGAACTATAAAAACAAGAGTTAAAGACTGGGTTTAAAAGCAGCTGAGATAACATTACCGGTATGCCATACTTTGCTTTGTTCAGTATCCTCAACGGGTACACCTGTCACCAGGAGGCAAACAAACATGCAAGAGTGAAGACTTCAGCTCATCTCAAAGATTACAACACACTTTACGTTCTCTGACTGAGGTTGTGTGGAGTAGTTTTAAGCAGTCAGTAACTTAGGTACTTCCTAGACAGATATAACACCATGCACATGCACAATCCCAAGGGAAATTTGGGGTGACCGATTAACCATACATACACTTTTGGACTGTGGGAGGCAGCCAGAGTGCCCAGAGAGGACTTACTCATGCTCCAGGGTAATATGGAAACACCATGCGGAAAGAACACTGGCTGAGAATTGAAACCAGGGCCTTGTTGCTGCAAGACAGCTGCACTAACAACTCATACTGTCGCTTTCTGTGGTTTAGAGTGACCAAGGCGCAGACAAGAGCTTGGCAGCAGCATGTTGTAAAAATCTTCAGTTGTTTATTTTTAACAAGGTTTTCAAAAACGAAGCAAGAATACTGCAGGTACAATCCATAACTCGAAAATCAAAAACTTACTGAAGTAGACTCTGCAGGAAAAATGGTTACACATAGAGGCATAGTCGAAGGTAATGAACGGGGATTCAAACGGAAGGAACCAGCGAGGAACAAACAAGCACAGAGAGCTTATGAACAGAGGGAAGTGGAGTATGGACCAATGAGAATGAGAGATAGGAAATCAGGGGAGATGAAATTCAGGCGTGGACCAGGCTGTAGAGAACTGAGGGAAAGTGAATAGTTGCTAAGGTGACAAGGCTAGAAACAAAACGAAACACGAGAGCTAAATCATAACATAAATCCAGAGTGGAAAACATGAGGGAAGCTAGACAATAACATAACCAAAGGAACCTGACTACAAAAACAAAACTATAAATAACAAGACTCAGGGAAAACAGATCAAAGCAAAACTATGGACAAAGATAATAAACCAAAAGAGACATAAGAACCTAGAATAATCATTAACTAAAGCAAACTGAGAAACTAAAGGGAATAGAAGAAACACCAAAACCTAATAATGAACAAAGAACCCATAAAGGAACCCTGACTGTAAATAAACAAAACCTAAACCACAGAAAGAGAACCAGGACTAAAAGGGAAACTAAACTAGAAACTACAAGAAAAGACAAGGAAACTAGAATACAACAAACATAATAATAGTCATAATCATAAGAAAACCATAACAAGTAATAGAAAAGAAACCACTAAAGGAACTAGGAGCGAATGGAGAGAAAACAACAAACACTAGGAGGCAGGAAATAAACAAACAACCATGACTACAAAACCAAGCTAAAGTTAAAACATAGAACCACAACAAAGTCCAAAGATGTCGCCTCACGACACATGCAGCCTTTACCCTACTAATCGAAGACAACATGTCTACTTTAAACTAGGATAATCCATTAAATTCCTCCCTATTTCCCTAAACTGAGACTGTTGTTTACCAAGGAAGAAATCAGCCATACTTTTGATAATTAATGCATCCTTATCATTAGTGCAAACAAATTTACAGCTGCCTAAACCTTAGTGTGGACCAAAAGCTGTATGTGACAACCAGATTGGAAAAAATGGATTACAAATAGCTCAAAGCATCAGAAATGCTAATACTGAGTCCTTTATCGGAAAGGATGCCTAAACATCTCTTTTAATAACTTTCAGTCCCACTAGAGTCAGAGTCCCTGTTTTAAAAAAAGAGTTCTGGGTCAAGCACATTCCTATCCATTCAGTACCTCTGCAATAAAAGCACTGTTAAACTGATCTGAATGCATGAAAAAAATCTAACTCCTACAATAGAAAACAGGTAAGATGGTTGGAGGACTTGACATTCTTGCTTTTTGTTGCTGTATGGTGAAAAACTGCCCCTGCTTGCTGTTATTGTTGGCATTAATTTTGAGCTGATATAAAGAACTCCATGACTAACCACCAGCCTGGACAGAAGGCTACATCCCCTTTTCACAAACAAAAATACTTTTGTGTTTTTTTGTTAGGATTTGGCAATTGTGTTTCATCTGTCATCAATCGTAAAGCATCATACTTGGTTCATTGTGATAGTGGGAACTTTTTCCATCCAATGTGATTTAGGTGATAATATCAAACCGATGATATCAGTTGGTACACTAGGTCCCTTCCTCCGGGTGTAATGATGTCTACAAAAATTGTAAAAAAGCAATAGCTGCAGGTTAGTAGCAGCAGGAACAACGCTGCAGTTGTATTTCTTTTATGCTGTGATTATAAAGCAAACAATATTGCATTTTATTTAAAAGCTAAACAAAACAAAGAGACTTTCTTTCTCCATTGATATAATCAAGGGAAAAGTAAATGTTAAGAACAAATGTTCATTTACATTCATCACAATGTAAACTAGAGCTTTTTCCATCATGCAGCAATTATATTTCAAAAAGTTAAATGAGTGTAAACGTAAAGCCTTTGTAGCTGCAAACTTGTTTTCTGAGCCATGCCGAAGATGGCCGAGCTCATTAGCTGTCAGCTGACAGCCTGTACGGCCGAGTGTTTGCTGCTTCTTTTTAATGTATCTCTGAAAACAGCAGGAGTCCGACTGTGAGCAAACCTGTGGCAAATTACACAGTGGGAGGCTTCTCCTCTCTGTGACTAACTTGTGTGAATTTTGACAGAAACTGGGGGAAATGATAAAAATAAAGCTGGTGTGATATCCTTTGAATTAAATTAGTCAAATACAGAAGAGTGAGCTGGACAAACAAGTTGGGATTTTGCTTCAGAACACTTTTAATATGAAGGGATGATAAGTTGTTTAAAGCAAAGCACTTAAAGGGAGACATGTTTGGCTTAAACATGAATACATAAGAGTAAAAGTAAAATGAAGGCATTAAAAGGAAAAAAATTATACTTTGTGACCTCTTCTTATCTATTCATCAGAATGTCTCATGTGGGACGAATGTCTGTGCTGCTTTAATGGCTGTGCTCTGAGTAGCTGTTAACATGAGCAGCTGTTAGTTTGAGTATGTATTAGCCTCGTTCATTTCAATACAATAACAAAAAAATTGATTATTAAACTCAAAGGCGTATTAAGTGTTATAACTTTTTTGCCTTTATTTTTTTATTATTTGACAGTTAGCTGACAGAAAAGGGGTGGAAAGAGGGGGAAGACATGCAGCAAAGGTCAATGTGACGGGACTCTAACTCCTTGACGGCCTGCGTGAAGGACTAAGACCTCTGAACACAGGTAGCGTGTTTTACCCCGTGTCACCACCTCGTCCTGGGCGCTCTGACTGTTAAGTTTTAATCGAAAAGACAGCCTGCCTCTGTGAATGCTGTTTTTTGAAAATAGCACTCTGTAGTGGCGACCTGTAGGTAATATTAAAAGTAAAAATCTATCAATCATTCTTCTTTGAACAATCATGCTTCAGCGCAGTCCCCAGATCAGAGTCGAGTTCCCAGTAGCTAGAATAGCTGATAGCGCAAGTTCAACTAGGCAATTGTTAACTTGAGAAGCCGTCAGTTTGAGCTTGAACAATAGCTAGCTAACTTGAGTTGCAATTGGCCTGAGATGAGTAGTTAGACTAAATAGAGTAAGCTTGAGTAGCCTTTATCCTGAGATGTCATTATCTTGACTAGCTATTAACTTGAGTAGTTGTTACTCTTTTTATCTGTTAGCTTGAATAGCTACTAGTTTAAGTAGTTGCTAGCATTTGTAGCTGCAAACTAAAGCAGACATTAGCTTGAATAGCTGTTAGCTTGTGTCGCCATTTGGTTAAGTGGCTGTTAGCTTTGGTAACTGTTAGCTTGACCCCTTAATAAAAACATTTCCCCCCAGGTAGTTAATTAAGATTTTTGCAGAGAGGGTGAGTTGAGACTAGAGTTGTACTTAGATGCGAAAACAAAGACAAAAGACTTGACTTAAACTTAAGACCCAGCCACTTGACTTAGACTCGTGGTTTGAGACTCAAGTTTTATAAACAATGTTTATCTCATGTTATTAGAAGTTAAAGCAAGCCTGCATAATGCATGATTTGTGCTGTGAAAAGATGTGCTGGATATGCCAGAGAGATGTGTGGATTGTGGGCTGTTAATGACACATTATCTAATAATGTTTCATAATAATGACCAGTCAGACCTCTCGTGAGCTGATTGCTTTATTAAATGTCTTTCAGTCATTTTAAAAATAAATAAACTTAACTTACCTCTGACACTCTCTCACTGTTAAACTAGCTGTGCCATTACAAAAACACTTTGGGTCTTCAAAATAAAAGCACTTCCTGTTCTGTTTATTGTGTCTTATTTACTACACCATGCCTTTGTGTTGTAATTATTAGTATACCTTAAAACATGTTAACTATGAAGACTTCGGAAGCAAAGGTTTTAAATCGTTTGCCTTAAAACTAACGAAATGTACTTTGAAAGATAGTTTCCTATTAAGTGTGAAAAGAAAAGACTCACAGCCGGTAAGTTACAAAGCACTGTTTCATCATTCAAAAATTCAATATCAACAGTTGTTAATGTTTTTGTATTATTTTTCATTGAACAGGAATGCATAACTACAATGGAGAAAATATTTAATTCATCAATTATTGCATGTTCATTTAAGCACTTAAAGGTCAAGAGAAAATCAAAAGTTTATATTAAAATATGAAACTTTTTTACTTCAGTCATTAGGGACAAAATTTGGACTTGGTTAAAATGACTTGTGAACATATTCTGAATGTTATGATTATTTTTAACTGCTAACAAACTATGCTGTTGACAATGTGATACCACCAATGTGGATTCACCTTTTTAAGAAACTGGAGGCAATTAAAAAACACCAGTTAAAAACACTCGTTAAATATTAATAGATGGATATTTGTTTAAAGGGAAAATTGTTTGCTTTAAAACTAAATACTCAAGAACAAAACAAGTGAATGTAAAAGTGAAATAAAGGTCTCTCTTTAGGACCACTCCTGTTCTGCGTCATCGATCACTCAGTCTGAGCTAGTGGCACGAGAGCCAAAACTTCAAAGTCAGCCTACAACTGAGCACGAGTGGCACCGCTCAAACTGCATTGTGTTTGTACAACAATAGACAACCATTACAGTGGAGACTGTTATCAGCCGAGGCCTACCAGGGAAGGTTCCTGTCTCATTGTGATCCATCGGAGCAGATTGTGTTCACGGGAGAACTCAGACTAAACATATTAGGGTGTAAGAAGACCCACCTGAGGCTTATCTGATGGGAAATGGAACTGGCACATTGTCCTGAACAAAAAAAATTGTTTTTAGAAAACTGCGTCACTGTGTGCCGTTAGACCTCCTTTTACTGGGTGCGCTTAAAAGAATTGTACTTAAACTTGAGTGTGTTTATACAAGTAAGCCTTTATTGTCTTTGCAAACTCTGAACACAACATGTGGACCAACAGAAAAAAATCCAAGAGTGTCCCTCGTTTAAAGTCAGTGTGACATATTTTAATGACAAAGTCGCAGATGAATTGTTTATGTTGCTTTTATGGGTGTGTAAGTTTGTGAAGTGAATAATTTGGAGAAGAAAAAAAGAAGGGAAGGCAAAGACACATCTGAAACATATGGGAGGAAATCACATTGAAAGCAGTGAGCAGTAAATTAATGGTAACAGATGCCAAGATGTCTGGGTAGGGCTTTTTTTCCTTCTCTTTGCTTGATTTTGTTTTTCAGAGAGCTCTTGCATTCTTAATGTTGAGAAATAATAGAAATAAAACTATGGTCTCTTGGGTGATATTGTCACTTCTTGGCTGCAGCTCAATCTGCGTTACCTGCCTTAGGAGCTACCTTCCAGCAGCATCAATTGATTCATTAATTTACATAGATAATAGTTTTGCAGCTGCAGACAGTGATGTTGTAAATTTTTGATGTTACCTTGATGATGCAGGCATGCAACCTCTGATAAGATAAAACAGATCTCTGATCTCTGTCCCCCCCCCCACCAAGGAGAATATCTTGGCATACCCTGAAGTATGTTTAAGTGTGTGTGTGTTTCTTTGTGTATGACAGGGTTGGCCTATGTCCAAGCATGAGCTGCAACAAAGACAACCTTGCTCTTAATGGCACATATCTGGGAGATGGAGGAACACGATACATGAAAGCGCTGTGATCATTACACTGATAGCAATTATCCTTCAGGAGGCTCTAATGGTGATACGCACACACACACACACACACACAGGCAAGCTTGCAATCGAGGGTGGCGGGCAATTAAATGCTTTTTGGTGAACCTTTAAAGAGGAACAAAGGAAAGTCACCATCTTCAAGAACACAAGAATAAAAAATCAGGATAAAGGATATTAATGTTGTTTATGAATCTTGTCTTAATGTGTGGCAGTGGCCTGAAAGGGGGTTGTTAAGAAGGTCTCTGTGGCTTTGCCAGGAGTGATTGAGTGTAGGGGCCAGCGTGTCGGAGGGGACAAAAACAACAAGGTAATTAAAGCTTAAAGCGTGCTGTTTATGCTCCGCCATCCGTGACGGTGTAAGGTGTCTTCCGTCCAAACCCGAATGAAAAATAAGTCAGGTAATTGTCATTGCGCTCTCCATGTCATCATTTATTAAACAGGCAATTCATCTTCATGTAGAAGGCAAAAGAATGCAGGTAGGTTCATTTGTGGTAATTGTGGCTGCTAAAATATTCCAATGCTGAATAATACAGCTGATACAGATATTACTCTACAACTGACCAATTTCTGTAATGTTTTTGTTTTTTTTTCAGCACTAGTGGCCACTATTTTTCTAACAGTAAGCCGACAGAAAAGGAGTGGATAGAGCATAAAGACAAGCAGCAAAGGTCACCTGGCCCGGGAGTTGAACTCACGACAGCTGCGTCGAGGACTGAAGCCTGAAAATAGGTCGCATTTTACACAGGTGCTCCACTGCCGGGTCCTAATGGGTGTTTTTAAATCAGTAAATACAATTAGGGTAATAGAACATAGGAACTCAATATGAACTCTGTTTATTCTGAAAAAATAAAAAAAGGAAGAGTTGTGAAAATATCAGATGTAGCATTAGCTTTAACCGTAAGGTGAACAATAAACAGTTAATGTTCTTAGCTTACATTTATTCAAGCTCAGTCTTAAGTAAATGTTAGCTTTATAAGTTGTTAGCATGATTATCTATTAGCCCGAACACCTATAAGCTTGAGAAAATGAGTAGCTGTTACCTTAAATAGTTAACTCTAGCAGTATTTAGCTTAATTAGCTAGATAAGCTGTTAGCCTAAGTAGCTGACAGCATGAGTGGTTGTTAGTAGCTATTACTAACCTAAGAGACTGTTTGGTTAAGTTAATGCTAGCTTGAGTAGCAATTATGTGGAAGAGTTAGTTTAAGAAGCTGCTAATGTCAGTAGCATTAAGCATAAGTATTTGTTAGCATAATGAGCTACTAGATTAAGAAATATTTAGCATGGATTACTGTTGGCCTCAGTTGCTCATGGCTTAAGTAATTGTTAGCTTCTGTTTCTGTCAACCTTAGTAACCTTAAACCTTGAATAGCTTTTAGCCTGAATGGCCGGTTGAATTGGAAGCTGCTGGGTTGAGTTGCTGCTAATCTAAATTGCTGGTAGATTAATTAACCTTAAGCCTGAGCATTTCTTTATTTTGACTGCCATAACTCTTAAAACCAACAAGCTGCAACATGCTTAAATGTTAGCCACATGCTGATTTGAGTGTGTGTTCGCTTAAATAACTGCTAGCCTAAGTTGCTTATAACTTTAGTAGCTGCTAGCCTGAGAAGGAGTTAGCTTGAGCTGCTGCTTATTTAAGTAGTTCTTACCTTTAAAAACTGTTTGCCTGAAAGAAAGGCCTAATTCACAATAAATATTCTGATTTTGGCATGAAGGGAAAACAGAAGTCTGTTAGGGAGGGCTGCATTTCACTTTGGTTCACTGCATGCTTTTAGGTCTTATGTCAGGCGTCAAGTACAGTGTGTTTGCAATAAAGTAACAAAAAGTACCCACCAGACAACTTGGAAGACACATAATAAGTGTAACCATGGCAACAAATGCAGAAATACTAGAGAAAGCAAGCATTAAACAAAGATTATGTGGTTTTCAGAAACTTTGAGAAATTTAATCGCAGGTCTAGACCAAATGCCAGAGAGCACATGTTGTTTGAACAATCAGTGCTTTGAACATTTTATACATCAATGAGGAGTATTACATGGTGTTGTCAGTGAAGCGTACGCCCGGTTTATGTCAAGCTGGGTAAGAAATGTCTTTGACCTACACAAAGAAAATTGTCTGTTCTTTCAGGCAAGGTAAAATGTTCTGTCTTTAACTTTGGTAAGCAATACTGGCCATTAGCTTTTAAGTAAAAAACTTGCAACTCTGTAAGCTACACTAGATCCTGCATAACGGTCTGTTCTGCAAAGTGTCAGACTATTGCAAACACCCTACTGAACGTAAAGTAGCATGGCATAAAAGGCCTTTATTATCTTTGCTAACATTGAACAAAATGTGGCATAATAAACATCCAGTAGTCTTCTAGTACATGTCAGTAACATATAATAATAAACCTGACAATTGTAATTGTCCTCTGTGTCATCATTACATGGATAATTCATCTTCATGGAGACGGGAGAGGAACGCAGGTAGGTATACTTGTGGTAACCTAACAAAAATCAGGGTTTTCTAGTAGGAAATGACAAACACCCAGCAAGAAATGATCTTCAACAATACACTCCCCTGAGGGTTTTCTTCGCCACACGAAGAGAAACCTTTGAGTTAAAGTTTTCGAAAGCATCACCAGCACCTCCCTTCGCCACACATTTCACATTCTGTTTCTAGTGCTCTTCTTTTTTCTTTTTTTTTCAAAGTGCGGCGGGTTGACTAAAGAGAACACACCCCGTTGTTCTTTCTCCCCCTCGTGCAGTTACAAAGAGGCGCGTAAAAAAGTTACAAGGTTGTCCCCCGTGGGGTTAGATTTCAAACAGCACCTGTCAAAGCAGATGGGGCATTTAAATAAGCGTCTTTAAGAGGTATTTGTTACAGCAGAGCTCAGGAGTACCTGCTGTGCTCGCTGATGCTTTTCACGGCTGTCGTTGCTCTTGCAGAATCTGTTTGCTGTGTTTGCAGGGATAAACATCACATTAAAAAAAGGAAAAAAACAAAAAAACCCACTGAGGCCACAAATTACACTAGAGAAGACTGCATTAATGTAGCTGCTGAGGCGAGAGAACTCTTGTCTGCTTGTGCTACTGTGCAAGATGTACCACATATATAAATGTTTAGCTACGTGGAAAAGACAAGGCTTTAAAAGTCTAAGAAATACAGGTTTTGGTCCCTCTTCTACATAATAGAATAACATACAGTATAAAAGCTAACTAAATGTTCAGCTTGAATATTATATTCAACTTGTATCGCACGACACCCTTACATGACATGATCTTAATTCAAAACAACATGCTGGTTTGAAGATGTCCAGCACAGAGTCCTGACAGCACACGAGGCCTCACTCTCAGTGTGAGCTCACACCTAGGAATTCAGGCTGAGGTTCTGGGTCCAAACATTGCCCTGGACAGATGTGTCTTCAGAGCTAAGCATGTCCCCAAAGATAACAAGCAATAAGCACCTTTAAGACAGAGATTTAGGCTGAAAGAGATCAAAACAATCAAATAGAGACGGAAATTGAGTCTTTTTTTATTTTGAGCGAATGCATTATTTTTCCATCAACTCTTAGAACATTGTGAACCTGACATTGGTAATTTATTCAAAAACGTGACAGAGCAATGGCTTCCCAAAATTATTTTGCAATATTAGAGTTAAACCCTTTCAGTAGGTGAAGACCATCACATTAAATCAAATACGTTCTAAAAAAAAAAAAAAAAAAAAAAAAAAACAGCAGCAAATATAGTATGTATAAAAATATTTGTTAGCATCATACTAGAAGAAGACAAAAGCTATATGTGAGCTAAAATGAAATTTACATATTTTGTTTCTTATTTATGTTAGTGTTAGCACCATAGCACAGTTAGCTGCTACAGGAAGTTAGAAAAGTAGTCACAAAGAAATCTTTTTTTATTTTTTAACTAATTATATTGTAGGCTGTAGCATTGTTCTTGAACAGCACAATATAGTTGAGCTGAAACAGAATCTCAAAGTCTTGTTTTTTTAATACAAGGATGCATTAGCACTGAAGCACAGCCAGCTGCTACGGAAAGTTAGAAAAGTAGCATCAAAGAACAATTTATTTCACTAACAGAGAGGCATCAAGAAATCAGACGATATTGGGAATTAGACTATTTGCAGATTGATAAGGCAGTCAGGAACTCAAAAATACTATGCTTTTTCAAATCGGTATATGCCCCATGCTAGGGTAGATGCTGTTGATGAGGGTAAAAGACCAAGAATTGACCATTTTCAGTATCAGATTTTAAACTTTAATTTGGAGGACGCACAGAGATGTAAGATTCAACAGGTAACACCATGGAAGAACATAATCAGGGAAATGTTGGCATAACAATGATAATAACTAATAAATAACCCCTCCTGCCAGGAAAGTTAGAAAACTTTATAATGTTTTGCAGTTTATAAACAGTAGCTCACAAAAGTGAGTACACCCATCACATTTTTGTCAATATTTTAATAGATCTTTTCATGGGACAACACTGAAAATATGACACTTTGAAACAATGTGAAGTTGTCAATGTACAGCATGTATAACAGTGTAAATTTACTGTACCCTCAAAATAACTCAACACACAGCCATTAATGTCTAAACCGCTGGCAACTAAAGGACACCCCTATGTGAAAATGTCCAGGTTGTGCTCAAAGTGTCAATATTTTATGTGGCCACCATTATTTTCCGGCCCTGCCTTGACTCCCTTGGCCTCAGAGTTCACCAGAACTTCACAGGCTGCCACTGGATACCTCTTCTACTCCACTGATGTCCATGAGAGTAGAGCTGGTGGATGTTAGAGACCTTGCATTCCTCCACGTTCCATTTGATGAGATGCTCATTAAGATTTAGGTCTGCAGACTTGCTTGGCCAGGACAGAACCTTTACCCTCAGTCTCTGTAGCAAGGCAGTGGTTATCTTGCAGGTCTGATTGAGGTCATTATCCTGTTGCAGTACTGGCCTGCACACTTGTCACACACTTGTCTTTGTATAACTCACCTGGTTGCCGCCACACACGCTTGTTTAGACACAGTTTAGACACAGATAGCTGTGTGTTGTGTTATTTTAAAGGACAGCAAATTTAAACTGTTATGACAAGCTGTACACTGACTAATTTATTTTGTATCAAAGTGTCATATTTTCAGTGCTGCCCCATGAAAAGATATGATAAAATATTTCCAAATATGTGGGGAGTGTACTCACTTTTGTGAGATACTGTATATTATATAATAGGTCAGTATATATAATATATAAAATTGGAATCAGCAGGTTAAAGCTTTACCACTGAACAGGGATTGGAAATCAACCAAAAGTTTCATACTTATGTCACAAATGTAAACAAAAATTTGGTTTTGTGTAGCGTTGTTCTGGAAGGAAAGGAAAAATTGTTTAGCTCAAACTGAATCTCCACTTTGTTGTTCTGTTTAGGTGCAGGCTAGTATTAACACCTATATTAACTGTTTACCACCTGTGCAAATTCAGGTTGTCAAGTTACTTTCATTGCAAAAAAAGAAGGAAACTCCCTTTAAAATATACAGTTGCATGTATTTAAAGGCCATATCATTTATATTTTAAAAGCCCAAAACTGGGTTGCTGTGTAGATTTTATTATTATTTTAAAGGGTGGTTAATTATGAGCAATTATAATAAAATATCCTCCTGTTATGGCTCTTCTGCTGACAATGTTTGTAGACATAAAAGTCTGTAAATATTTAAAACTATAATAAAATAGACACTGAAGTTTTTCTATCTACTAATTCAATAATCCAAAATCCAACTATAGTCCTCTTGGTACCTGGTTTATGTGCTCAATATGACCTAATCTCCCTTTGTTCATAATTGTTGTGTCTCATTGCTGAAACAATGTTTCTTTTTGTCTTATGTAGGATTAATAAACTCTTTCCCTGCTTAGTGCCCTATGATTTCCACGATGCAGAAAATACACAAAGAGTTGCAGAATTGAACAAACAAATGGAATCCATCACAAAACGAGAAACTCTTTATAGTAGTTTCTTGAGTATTTTGGCAGCTACAGCCCCCCGTACTTGTCGTTACCTGGTTAGGCAGGGGGTCGGCTCAGCTTTCCTCTCCACACAGACAGAGAAAAACAGTGAAAATTCACTAAAACACCGACGTTCTCCAAAAAGTTTACAAACTCAAAAATCTCAGCAGGAGTTCAGGGCTAGCTAGGAATTGGAAGAAGAATTTGTCTGTAAGTTTCATCTGCACATGATTGGCTGGATTCATAAGAATACAAGTGATGACCACTCAAAGTAAAAAAGACATTAGAAACAGGGAGAAGAACCAGTCACATCTACCGACTCTTGAATATTTAACTAAATGAGTAAACGTTTATTCAAGATTGTATTGCCAGCACATGAGAGCTAAACACAAGAAGACTGACAAGACTGACAAGCTTTTACTGTTTGCAGGTTTTTTCATGTGACACTTTGGTGTTGAGTTCAACTCAACTGTTTTAAAAGGGAGACTCTTCTTCAAAATGTGAAAAACACAAGATTTTTTGTTTTGCAAGTAATGTTTTTGTTCTTTAATCAAATAAGGGAAGAACTAAGTTAAATGCCCTGCAAAATAATTAAATTTTCTGCTGAGGCACAGCACTTTGTTATATTTGTGAAACTTAACAGTAAATGTGGAACTCTTTAGCTATTAATTGTTGAATTAGTTTCATACACTACATAATAATACTCTTTTCAGCCAAATAAATATGAAAAAAGTAGAATTTGGGAAAACATTAAATGGATTTCATAGGGCCCTACATGCTGGACTGAGTTTGGTATTTCACAGTTAATATAAGACTTAGCAGCAGCACAAGATCTCCAATTCAAAACCGATCTATCCTAAACATTATTCTTGTAAACAGGGTAAAAGTGCAATTATTTAGCATGTTGAATTGATACCTAAATGTAAGTGTTTCATTTCAATTGCACAGTTCTTTAAAATTGTTACGAAACTGCCGGATTGTTCATCCATGGAGTCCAACTGCGTGCTCTCACTTGAGAAGATTGATGACAAGTGCATTGGGGAGAGAGAAGAGGAAATAGATGACAGGCCAGGAGTTGCCATGTCTGAGATTGATCCCCTCTTGAGATGACCGTCCTGTCACATCGGCTGTCTTTGCGTTTCAGAGGTCTACGTCCAGCCCACTTTTTCACTCGGGGACTTGGAGCTTGAGGTCACTGCAAGACGCTCACCTCACCATCTATCGCCACAGCACTGGGCTTTTTCCATGACAGAAAGGAGACACTGGTGGACTGTCATTTCCATCTCTTCTCTTTACATCTATGTGCAGCTCCTTCTATCCTTCAATCAGTAAGAATATAAATGAGTATTGTCTCTTCTTCTTTGCAAATGCTGAACTTCATTCAGATTGTCAGGCACTTAAGAACTGACAAAACACTTTCTCCGACTCCCCGTCATTCTCTCTGCTGTCAGAGGAGATAATAAATAAAAATGACTTCTGCGTGGGCGGAGGCAGAAAGGCCAAGACAGAACATCAAGAGATGGACAAAGTGTTTCTAGGGGCCTGTAGGGAAACCGCAGACCGGCTCACACTTCCATGTGTACACAAAAACACTCAGGATACAGGCGGGCGGCCCCCTGCTCCCTCAAGGCTTATAATGGGAATAGGCAATGTGACAAAGAGTTAAAGGCATGGCAGGCCGGTGTCCCAGATAATAGGACAAGCTGTCCACAGTCACTGCTTCTTGCTTTGGTATGGCCAAACAAGGCCTAATGTGGCGAGTTTGTACCCAGCTGGGGGTTTGACAGAGGGTTGGGTGGGTAGATAAACTAAATACAGCCTCACCACACAGCTGTGGATAACCAAAAAACTTCAGCTTTGGAAAGGCATCAAACTCAGACAACTGAGTCAACGTCAGCCACAACAGGGAAAGGCAAATGAGAAGGTAAAAGCAGGGACAGAAGTAGAAACCAGCAGTAAATCCAGCAACATCAACCACAAGATGAAAGAGATCAAAACAACAGAATGCCCTTGCTTTGTGGGGGTTTGCAGCACTTTGCTAGTGAAGGACAATTGGTCCTCGGTGTAAAGTGAGCACTTGGCTTTTAACGGACCTCTCCATGCCAAGTCCTCGGCAGGCGACGGCTGGGGACGCTACCTTCGCTGTCATTCAGCCCCCATCTCGTCGACTAATCTTCTTGGTGCAATGGAAGAGCTTAACAGCTTTGCAACACTATCCCTCCCCAAATGTCATTATCACAATGTACTGCGCCGGCCGAGTCTCCACCGGCTCCCTGCTTATCGTTTTCTTCATGGGGAAGTTGAAGGCAGGCGTCCGCTGACATTCACCAAGCTCCCGTCCTCAGCACGCCAGACAAAACACAGGACATCATCAGAAGTAATTTGTGCAGTTTGCAGTTCACTGCCTGTGTGTGCTGTTGGAGTTATGTGCAATGTAGATACTGCAGGAAGCATGACGTCAGGGCTTGCGGTTTTGATCCTTATTAAAAGATGTGATAGGCTGTAGAGTTTGTTCGTGAATTTGGACAGAATTACAAAAATGTAGCTTACCTTTCACCCAATATGCTACCTCTACGTGCAACAAATGAACATTAAAGGTTGCTAAATTCCTCTAAATTTTATATTTCTTCCTTAGTTGTACCATATTTTGGTAGTGTTGGCCAGGTGTAGGGTTTTCTAGACGAGCTCATAAGATTTTGGTCGAACATGCCTGTTTTTTATTTAAATTAAAAAAACTATTTTAAGCACTTCAACAATTCTGTTTTGCTCCACTTTACATTTTTGCGACTAAATCAAACTTTTGCACTTGCATTAAGTCTGAGGTAGCAACAGACTTTTTTAATGATGCATAATGTCAGAATCCTACTGTGTTTAAGGACCTACTAACTGGGAAAACAAGGTTTATAAATAACAGAACAATCAAATAATAAATTAAGTATAACATATCAAAACACAAAAGGTGGGGCATATACTAACTGAACAGTAGACGAGTTTTCAACAACTCTCATATGTAATCGCCCTTATTTGGGCACTATACAGCGTTAAAGCTATACCATACTCTGTTTTAGACCTAAACATGACTTAATTTGCGCACCCCAGACAGACTATTGATAGTTTTCTAAGAAGCACAACAGTCAGCAAACTTCAATACCAGACAGCACAAACTGAAGCTAAAGGCAACTTGATATCGTAAGTTACCGAAGACTTAAAGTCTAAGAACTTATACAACTTTTTATTTTGAAAGAAAAATAAACTTTTGTTTGATTGAGAGCTAAAGGGGAAGAGAATAATACTAAATATCATGACATATTGCTGTATTTATGTTAACTTGGCAGAAGCATGTCAGCAGGCAAGGCGGGTAAACTGTCTTGTCCAAGGACACAACGACTGAGACTGATGGAACCTGCAACCCACCAGTTTGCCAGTTCCGGACGAACCCCTATCACCTGAGCCAATGTCGCCCACATAAGTCATTATTTCCAAGACGGGGCTGAAATGTTTGTAAAAGAGTGATGGCAACTGTTCACTATAAATAATCATTTAAACATGCCTGCTCCTGGACTTACCGCCAACCCTGCTATTACAAGATGCCTAACTGACATCATAATGGATGGAGCTAAGATTGTGAACATAAAAGATAAAAGGCAAATATTTACTAAATATAATTTTCTAACAAAAACTATCTGCACTGTCCGTTAAAAGCCAAGCTGCACTTTAAACAAGATGCCTACTGCATATCATAAGGGATGAATCTGAAATGATTCAGGCTGTCTTGTGAATATCATCACTGTGTGGTTTGGCTCAGTCTTAAAACATGACAGGGCTAGACTGCAATGAACAATCAGGTCTGCAGAGAGGATCATCAGGTGTGACCTTTTCTCCATCCAGGACTAGACAGGTCTAGGGTCAGGAAACAGGCAGCTAAGATCTCTGCAGACCCCACACATCCTGGACACAAACTGTTTAGATTTGTACCTTCAGCTAGGCGCTAGAGAGCGCTATTTGCAAAAACCAGCCGCCACACAGAGATTTCTTCCCCCAGGATATCACTTTAAAGAACACTTATGAACACTCGATAACAGGCATATTTGCTCTGATTCAACCTTATGTTCTTTTGTAAAAACACTGCACATGTGCATTTAAACTTGTTTTATTTCCCACCAAATTTTAAATATATGTATGTGTATATATATATATATATATATATATATATATATATATATATGCACTGCTCAAAACAATAAAGGGAACACTCAAATAACACATCCTAGATCTGAATGAATGAAATATTCTCATTGAATACTTTGTTCTGTACAAAGTTGAATTTGCTGACAACAAAATCACACAAAAATCATCAATGGAAATCAAATTTATTAACCAATGGAGGCCTGGATTTGGAGTCACACACAAAATTAAAGTGGAAAAACACACTACAGGCTGATCCAACTTTGATGTAATGTCCTTAAAACAAGTCAAAATGAGGCTCAGTATTGTGTGTGGCCTCCATGTACCTGTATGACCTCCTTATAATACCTGGGCATGCTCCTGATGAGACGGTGGATGGTCTCCTGAGGGATCTCCTCCCAGACCTGGACTAAAGCATCCACCAACTCCTGGACAGTCTGTGGTGCAACGTGACGTTGGTGGATGGAGCGAGACATGATGTCCCAGATGTGCTCAATCGGATTCAGGTCTGGGGAACGGGCGGGCCAGTCCATAGCTTCAATGTCTTCATCTTGCAGGAACTGCTGACACACTCCAGCCACGAGGTCTACCATTGTCCTGCATTAGGAGGAACCCAGGACCAACCGCACCAGCATATGGTCTCACAAGGGGTCTGAGGATCTCATCTCGGTACCTAATGGCAGTCAGGCTACCTCTGGCGAGCACATGGAGGGACATACGGCCCTCCAAAGAAATGCCACCCCACACCATTACTGACCCACTGCCAAACCGGTCATGCTGAAGGATGTTGCAGGCAGCAGATCGCTCTCCACGGTGTCTCCAGACTCTGTCACGTCTGTCACATGTGCTCAGTGTGAACCTTCTTTCATCTGTGAAGAGCTCAGGGCGCCAGTGGCAAATTTGCAATTCCTGGTGTTCTCTGGCAAATGCCAAGCGTCCTGCACGGTGTTGGGCTGTAAACACAACCCCCATTTGTGGACGTCGGGCCCTCATACCATCCTCATGGAGTCTGTTTCTAACAGTTTGTGCAGACACATGCACATTTGTGGCCTGCTGGAGGTCAATTTGCAGGGCTCTGGCAGTGCTCCTCCTGTTCCTCCTTGCACAAAGGTGGAGGTAGCGGTCCTGCTGCTGGGTTGTTGCCCTCCTACGGCCTCCTCCACGTCTCCTGGTGTACTGGCCTGTTTCCTGGTAGCGCCTCCAGGCTCTGGACACTATGCTGACAGACACAGCAAACCTTCTTGCCACAGCTCACATTGATGTACCATCCTGGATGAGCTGCACTACCTGAGCCGCTTGTGTGGGTTGTAGAGTCCGTCTCATGCTACCACGAGTGTGAAAGCACCACCAACATTCAAAAGTGACCAAAACATCAGCCAGAAAGCATAGGTACTGAGAAGTGGTCTGTGGTCCCCACCTGCAGAACCACTCCTTTATTGAGTGTCTTGCTAATCGCCAAAGATTTCCCCCTGTTGTCTATTTCATTTGAACAACATCATGTGAAATTGATTGTCAATCAGTGTTGCTTCCTAAGTGGACAGTTTGTCTTCACAGAAGTTTGATTTACTTGGAGTTATATTGAGTTGTTTAAGTGTTCCTTTTATTTTTGTGAGCAGTGTACATATTTAAAATGTCTGTGCACTGAGAGCAATGTGGAACCAAAGTTAAATTCCTTGTTTGTGTCACAAACTTGACAAAATTTGGATTCCTCTAAAATCCTATTGTACAAACAAAATGTAACTGCTCAGCATGACCAACCAACAGAATGGTAAACAAGACTCATACGGTTTCCAGTAATCGATAGCAGTGAAAAGATGCCTCCTGGATATTATGAAAGTGAATAATTTATTATGAATCATGATTTCTATCAGACATAAAAAACATGCGGACTGTAGCATTTATTATATGGCAAAGACCTAATTTAGACTTTTCTAAAATTTCACTTTTAGACCAAATATATCCTAATTTTAATCTAAAGGTTTGTGGGATAATATCACAGACATACTATATACTAATATCTGGAATTACTACTTTAGAGAGTTAGCTATATGGCCACCTAGAAAAGCTATTATAATGCCTTCTGAAATAACAGCATCAAAGTTTTAAATGTATATTTAAGTTTGTTTGCGTGTTCTTTAAACTCCGGATGAAAATTTCACATGTCAAACATCCGAAAACGTGATAAACTCCTCAAAAAGCACTTATTTGTTTCGTGTTGTCATGATCATGGAAGGTCTCCGTACACATTGAGTACATACATACAAAGTGTGTGTTACGATGCCTTGCATATTTCATCCAGATGATGCCTCCTCTCTCTTGGTACAGTGGGACCCTGCGGGGAGCTGCCGCCGATCTGCGGCTCGGTCATGATCCGCGAACTCTTCACTCTTTGTTTACTCTCACACAGAGCCGGTGATGAGAGCCTCCTCTTCTTCCTCCCACCCCTCCTGCCACCACCTCATTACCTCCTCTACCTGATGGGCCTCTCTCTTTCTCTCCCTCTTCACTTTTATTTATAAATGTATCTATTTTAGCCTGGCTTTGCGGGTTACCGTTTTTAATATCATCGGTGAAACATGATTATTACCTCTTAATGCTGAAATTACGGGGGCATTCTTTTTGTCATCCCCGCCGTTGCATTTTTCCTGTGTAGCACCCCGTGGCAGGAACATCTTTATCTCCCCATGTGCTCCTAGTTTTAAAACCTTTACCCCCGCTGTTTGAAAAATATTTCTCATTTTCCTCCCCCATGGCGTGGAGAAATCCCCATAGGCAAACCATTAGTGATCTTTCTGCCTTTCCCAAACACTTATTACTATCACCCGCACTCCTTGAGCTGCCTCATTGGCTTTTGGTAAATTATGCAAATAAGGTGATCTTCGAACATATAGTTTTGCTGTTTTTCTGCAACTGCGCAAGTTTGCACAGCCCCTCCACCAGAGCAGCCGCGGCACCATTAAAGTGACTGAGCACGTCAGCAAGATTTATGCATCAGTGACAAATTATAATGCTTTGTTGCTAATTTCCCCGCTGTTTCTTCAGTGCCCAGGTTTAGTTATGTGTTTGCCTTTTGGTGAGGCCTTTGGTTGGGAGTTTTACTGGAGGTTTTTTTTTTTTCCTTTGCATATCAATGTGTCACATCACTTCACATCTGCAGAGACAGGAGGCTGCAATCCATGCGAATCTGCTGTTTGACTCATTACAGATGAAGCTATTCTAGAGTTTCACTTTCTGAGACAAACAAAAGTGCAGACAGGGAGGTAGAAGATGTACTTTTTTTTTGTTTCCATTAGCTTATTTTTGCATTAGAAAAGATAGAGTTGTTTGGCAATGGATGAAATAATTTAAAAGTGACATTAAGCGGAGACTTTCAGAGGAGATGGAGAATCGGTAAGCTTCATGCACTGCGTAATTGTTTTTCATTTACTTTGAAAACATCTAGCTGAAAAGATGGGCCGTTTCAATGAACAGATTAGGGCCTGCGAGCACAAACAAATGACAAATCCCTCTTAACCCTGTGAGCTTCTCCCCCCAACCCCGCCAACAAACACACCTCAGCCCGTCAAATGCTCGGCTCCGGCGATGTTATTAAACACAACTTTCGCAGATTTACTTCCTTCAAAAAGTGCCATTTAACCAGACGGCAGGCAGGAAGTAAAAGCAGCGCCGGGAGGGGAATTACAGGTTGCCAGCGCTCCGTCTCCGCAGAGGACTGACAGGGCCGTCATTTTGCCGGCGGGGCCACCTCCCGTGTTGTTGTGACAACCGGTCATTACCCATCGCTGAGATGCTCTCAGCTGCAGGTTTCAACCCAGATGCAAATGGACGCAAATGGGCTCCGACCGCGACCAAGCTAATAACGTCCTTTTCATCTGCTTCTTTTTTTTTTCTTTTTACTATTCCCTGCACCCCCCTCCTTCTGTTTCTTCTCCTGGCTTTTCCCCTTCAGCACTTAGCCATTTAAGGTGGACACTAGATAGTTTCAACGGAAAATGTTGTGAAGATTTAGGTTATTACAGCTAAAGGTGCAGAAACCCTGCATGAACAAAAGAGATTAGGATAAAGCACAATGCATCACCTGAGATGTTCACTAATATTTTGCTTAATGAAATCCGTAGAAAAGGAAGTGCATAGTTTTTATCTGGGCCAGGTCTTTGAAAACAATACGGTTAAATTAAGACAAAATAAAGGATTTTTAAATAAAAGACCCAATGAAAGGAATTTGATTTATAGTGAGCATTCATTTTGGGGAAGAAATCAAGTTACCAACAGTTGAGGTGCAACAGTCATCAGCTATTAGAGTCCCAGTAGATAGGAATATTACTGAATTATTAAAGAAGCATTATTGCAATATTCCTACCAGTGTTGGTGACAATGCTTACAATCATGTTTTGATTTGAGGACATTTACACAACTCTGCTAGACTGAACAATATCAAGAGTAGCCAGCAGAAAATTTAGGGTTTGAATTACTGAAAGAGAGGGACAATACATAATGATGTCATCTGCATAAAAATGGAATTAGAAATTTGCCAAATTATCTCAAACATTAAGTGTTCAGAGAGTGAGAGCAGGAGGCCTAATATGGAGCCCTGTGGACCTCCTTGGGAGACTGGGAGAAAAAACAACATGGTGGACACACTGTGCGAAAGATATGTTAACCTGATAAAGTTAGTTATAGGTTTCATCAGTGTCAGTGTTAAATTATAAAACTAGAACAATGTTCAACATTGACAATTATAGACCAGTTGACTTGGCAAGTATATTTTTTATATGTGAACACATTTTTTGCATCTCAATAAATGATATCATTGAGAAGTAAATTTTTTTTCAGTAATTTAAAACAAAAATAAACTCATATATAGATTAGTGATTATTATTATAGTATTTCAAATGTTTTCTTTGGTGTGAATTTTGATGATTATGGCTTACACCTAAAGGAATCCAGATAGGTTGGACGCAGCGATTTGGGAACAGCCAACCAATTGAGCAAAGCTCCTCTGTGCCTTGACTCTGAAGTCAGAAGTCTTCCCCAGGATTGTAAAGGCCAAAACATGGCTATAACATAACACTTCTCTATTTACAGTCATTTTAGGGCTCTTACCTAATATTTTTATTTTGGAAACACTGATTGTTGTATTTAAATTAACTGCAAGCCAGAATACCAAAATTAACCGCAATACAATTAAAATCACCCTTTTTAAACTCCGTTTTACTTCTTTCTAGCTCCCAGTAAAGTCCCCCATTTTCATACCTTCATAAGGAACTTTGTGCATAAATATATGTATCGTTTGCTTGACTCAGAAAATATATAATATATAATAAACGAGGTTTTATTCAGGCTTCAGGAAACATCAGACCAAAGAGTGTGTAGGTGCTGTATTAGCTGCTTATTTGTACAAAATGCAATGTATACATATATTGTGTCTTAGGTTATCTTTATTTCATCGTTTTTGTTTTTTTTTTGCTAAATTGTTTGTAAGATTTTACACACGCTTGTCGATATGTCGAGACATTTAGTATTGTCAAAAAATTAACAGATGATTTGGAGGAAACAACAGAAGAAATCCATGAAATACTGTTGTGTATTATATAATTCTTAAAATATATGAAATTAGCATAACCAGGATGTTTAAATGCTGTTCCTTCGATTTTAATTTGTAATTATGACTCCAGATACATTTGCCTGTCTGCTCCAGGCTCAGTGATGCAGTGAGTTGTGCAGGCACAATGCAATTTTTTTTTCTTCTGCAGGACCCAAATGATGTCTCTCATTGCTATAAATAATAAATGTGCGCCGATGATGGATGAGCTTATCAGCACGGCCACTCAGGTTGTCTCTTTTGGTTTTCAGCAGTCCATCTGAGCGATCAGCGGCCGAGCGGCTGCGTGCGGGTCGCTTGTTTTACCTGCTGATCTGGGAGCTGCTTCACTCAGCTGCTCCCAAGGTGCTAACTCATTATTTTTACAGTCGTCGGGGGTCAGTGTGCTCAAAAAGCAGCAATACGTCACATTTTTAATTAGATTAATTTGCTGCTTTATGTGAGTACATTTTTTTTGCTTCATTAAATTTAATTAAAATTAAAATGTTTGAAATATACTATTAAATGAAGTAAACCAACATGTGTTCTGATAAAATACACTTTTTAAAAATAAATTAAAATCAGTAAGACCCCCACCTACACTTATTTGCTTCAAACATATGTTTCTTAGGCAGAAATATTTCATCACATTGTTCTGGAAAAAACTCACCCTCATTCTCAGAGGTCAGATCTGATTAAAGTCCCGGTCCATTAGCAGCAGTGAAATACTTGTGTTCTGGGTAAACAGTAGCAGTAGGGGACAGCTTTTCACAGACAGGAGCTGTCCACCTTCTGCAGACTCTTTTCTCTGTAATGGCACAAAATGTGACAGGTAGACAGAAACCAGCAGCTGCACAGAGAGGCAAGGCTGCATGGCCAACATGCTTGAGATTCAAACCAGAAGGACACAGAGAAATGCATCGTTAACAGGTCTGTCAGTGATGCTTATTTTCCATAGGACAGCACTTTAAGGTAGTGGCTGTGAACTAAATGCATGTACTTTATTATTTACTAAAAATGTATCATCACCAGAATTATTTGCCCATTTAAAACTATTGCAGATACACTGACTGCAGTTTTCATGACTGCAGCTCAGCTTACTCAAGTTGCCAAATAAATGATGCTGCATCTTCACCACTTCTGTTCTGAAAGCTTTAAAATTAGCATGTTCAAGGACCAGAAAAAAGTTACTAAAGTGTCAGAAAATTTGTTTTTTTCTGACACCATAATGATGATCATAATATAGAAATGTTTTGTTACAGCCCACACAATCATGGGGTAGACTACTGACTCCCTCTATAAAGAGGGTAAGCCACAAGAATACTGTATCTAAGCAAATTAATAGAAAATTTAGTGGAAGGAAAAAAATTGTTATAAAGATTATTATAAATGTTTTAGTTGCAGTTTATTCATATGTAGCCAATTCACAACAAATGTCGACTCAAGGGACTTTACAATAAAAAAGTAAATAAAATTTACCGACAGATTCTAAGTCAACTAATTCCAACTGATTGTAGTTATCACACTATGTAGCCAAGTTCAGTTTATTATTCAAATTGTTTTCTACCTGAGGTTTCTACCTGAGGAAACCCAGCAGATTACAACAGAGTACAATCAGTGCACTCCTTTTGTATTTTAATGCAGACTTTAAAGCTGAGTAACGGACATATTTACCTTCATCATATACATTTGCAAATTTACTTCTTGATTGTATCACTCTAGTTTCTAGTGAGATTGTTCACAGCGTTGTACGTATGATGGGTGCACAAACAAGTTGATAGATATTTTTCATTGTACATTTAAAAGTCAGAGTTTAACTTCACTCAACAGCTAAATAATAAAAAGAAATTAGCCAATTCCAACTAAATCAATGAAACCAGCAAACGCTGACGCTTCACCCAGTGAAACATCCACACCAGAACTTTATCAATAATACAAAATTAGCCACATTGCTATTGTTTGTTCATGGACTGGTAAAAAAAAGGGACAACTATGGATTTTTTAATGGCCAAATGTGCAATTCACCAGTCAAGCTGGTAAAATTATCTGATTTCTTTCCTCTTCCAAGCAATCATTGGTGACCAAGTTCTTTTCTTCACTTCTATCATCTGAAATAAACACGCTTACTTCATTTTTTTCTATTGTAATCTATGTGCAGGCTCAAAGTATGCTCTCTAATATAAGCAGATGAAGTTATTTCTTTTAAATTTATAAATTAGAACTAAAAATTTAATAAAAACACCTTTGTTTTAATATCATAAAACAGACTATGAAAAAGATACCTAGATCTTTTCATTTCAGAAATCTATCAATGTAACGCCGATTTTTGAGCTTCTTGAAATGTCTTATAACTGTAGTTACTGGTTGTATTATTCAAGAACTATATGTATAATGCATGGTTACAAAAGCTTACGTGAAAGAAGTAAATTACATCTATGAAATTAGCTTATTTGTTCAATTCAAAAATAAAAATCAGTCACTTTCAGTCTAGTTAATGCAAGCAGCAGACGCTGAGACTCTCATCTGCTGAGATAAAGAAGTTAATAAAGAACACGTCTTGTGTGCTGAGTCTGTCATGAAAACTGGTGGTTTCCAGTCATCTACTGACAGAGAGAAGAAAAAGGATCTGATTTTTGAGTCCAGGATTTACTGTTGAAGCAAGGAATCAGAGATCCCCAACTACATATTCAAAGCAGTACCAAGTTAAATATTTGAAGTCCATTAATGGCTTAATTTTATGAATATTGTTTCTCATTTTTTTTAACTATTGTATGTGCAATGTGTAAAGTTGTTTAATTTCTTTTAAAAGAGAAAATGTATTTCTACCAATTAAAAAAAATTATATTTTGATTCGTCCTATTTAAAGCTTAAAACCAGGCAGCGACAAAACTAATAAATAAACAATATGTTAAAGTTAAAGTAAAATTTACAAACTCACCATGCACTGCTTGTTTCTGGAGCTTAAGAAAAAAAGCTAAACAAATCAACCTGGTCCAATGTGAAAATATAATTGCCCTTTGTTAAATCATGAATTAACTGTAATTACCCAGGTCTGATTACTGCTTGACCGGTAGAATCATTAAATCACAAGAACTTGTCTGACAGCACGAAGTAGGATGGAACAGTCTCAAAAACTTGAGAACATGGAACAGTGGTGAGCCTTCCCACGAGTCGCTGACCCACCAACATTACTCCAAGAGAGCATCAAAGACTCATCTAGTAGGTCAGAAAAGAACCCAGAACAACATCTAAAGCTCTGCAGGCCTTGTTTGCCTCAGTTAGGGTCAGAGGTCAAATTTCAACATTAAGAAAGAGAGACTAGGCAGAAGTGGCCTCCATGGGAGAGTTCCAAGGCCAGAACCACTGCTAAGTGGATTCTCCTCATGGCAGAACCCCTAAAATTCAAGCACACTTTAATTATGCAGCAAGATGATAATACAAAAAACACTAGGATGTCCACCTCTGAATGGCTTAAAAAAAAACTAAATGAAAGTTTTGAAGTGGCCTAGTCAAAGTATGGACTTCAATCCAAGAGAGAGAGATGCTGTTGCATGACCTTAAACAGGCTGTTAATGCTCTAAAACCCTCCGATGTAAAACAATTCTGCAAACCAGAGTGAGTCAAGATTCCTCCACAGTGACTCCTTGTCATTAAAGACTCAAAGCCAGTTGATAGGAGCTGTTGCTGCCAAGGGTGGAATAACCAGGTATTAGGTTGAGGGGGTAATTACTTTTCAGGTCAGTTTGGTTTGGATAGCTTTTTTCCTTTAATAAATTTAAATGATAATTTGAAAAATGCTTTTTTGCATTTTACCAAGGTTATCTTCCTTATACTGAAAATAATAAAATCTAAAGGGGGTAAATACTTTTCCACAGCACAGTGTTTGCAGGGACATTAATCCTCAAAACACTCATGGTCAAGTAATTTTTTCGGAGTCTATTGTTAGTAAAACAAACTTTTAAATCTCATTAATCCTCACATGGAGAAAAAGAGGATGTTTTAGTCAGAAGGGAGACGGGATTCCCCCTCAAGCGTCTTATCAACGTCAGTCCAACACGTCAGGCGTGGTGTTAAAGAGCAACAACCACCACTGTGAATCCCTCTGACTCCAAACATGGATGATGCCATTTAAAGGGTGTGTCTGGAGAAGTCCAACCTTTATCTCCACACATAACAAGCCCGACATTCGCACGCTGCAGCTTCATTTGGATAATTGGATGCCTTTTGCTGGAAGATTAACTGCAGCTGTGTTTTTACTCCACTTTATGCTTCGTATGGTTCACAGAATGCACTGGAGCTTTGTCATAAAGGTCTTCTATGGACATTTGATGAATGTTTTGGAGGTTGATTTTCTGTTTTTACAGGAATCGTGAATGTTTAATTGAGTAATTTAAACCAAAGTGTACCAAACACCATTATATCAGTATCCTTAGGAAGATGAAGACACGTTACAGTAAAGACAAGAGAGAGCAAATAGGATTTAAGACGTCTGGGCCAAAATTTATATTTCCTTGTTCTGCGATAAAGTGCTCTATAATCTGGAAATAGAGTTCCCTTTAAAATATTATGTTTGAAGGCAAAGGATAGAGGAGAGTAGGAGGAAGAGGAGGGGGGTAAGTAAGAAAAAGCAGAGCTCAAAGCAGGCCTCGTAATCTAATAAATTGATTTGCAATATCCTCTGAAACTGTGAACTGATAAATGTAGCTCCTCATGTCGCCCCGCCTCGCCTAAAGCTCTCTGGCTAATGTGCACTGTGGAGACAAAAGGGATGACCCCGATAGTTTGGAAAAACTACTCCGGCCGCCTTAATGTGAGCACTCATCTGGGCCTTCTGAGTGGTCACCCAAGGATTAGGGAGCGTCTGTGCTCCTAAGCTCGTCCTCTCTCCTCTACCGCTTCTATTCTTCGACCGAAAGCAAGCGCGTACACCCGAGACGCGGCATTAAACATCAGCCACAAATAGAAGGGAAGAAAAGAGCAGATTATCCTTGGATATGAATGTTCTTGGGAGAGCCGGACAGCTGAAGCCGAAGCAAACAATAAGTGGTTGAGTTTAGCCAGAATCGTCTGCTGAGGCAGATTGCGGCACAACAGAAAAACACAACACCACACGAACCCAGATATATGAAAACAAAACTAATCTGAGACCCCGGAGGAGACCCCGACACTCGCCTCTAACTGCTAGCAGGGGGAAGATTTACCACCCGCGATTCCACAGGGCGGGTACGAAAGATGCCACCCTACTCCGTGCTCCCGCCAAAACATTCCAGCGCACAAAAGGGGAAAAATAACAGAATGTGATTTGCACCCAAATCCTATCTAGTCCTCCGAGTGTGGCGAGAAACGTCTCATTGGAGAAGCCGGGCTCATCTCCCTGAGGTATTGTGTCGACTTCTCACTGTTTATTTATCTGCACCGTCAGACGCTGGGCCTTATCAGAGGCGAGGTGTACCTGAGACTCGGGGAGGCCTGCGAGCGGATTACCAGGGAATCTGGACCAGCATCAAAAACCAGCCGTAAGAAGAGACTAAGACGAAGAGAAAGACGGCAGCTTCGGGTTTGGCACTGCAGCTTGGACCACACAGATCATCGGGGACCCTTGCATAAAAACTCTCTCTTCTTCTCTGTGTATTTAATAAATGCCACTTGACATTGGGGGAGGCTTTAGCAGAGTCCTCTCCCCCCTCCCTACTTTGGAGGAATGAGGACTTGCTCTGGATTTGGGCAGTTGGCGAGGCCTATCTGCACACTGGCAGGAGGCATCAGGGATTTCATGGCTGTTTGCCCGTCCTGGTGCTTTTCCTCTGCCTCATGCCCCATTTGTGCAAAACTGTCTTTTTCTTTTCCTTTTTTTTGCAGTCCAAGTTGGTTTGCAAAGATTTCTTTCATTATGTGACCTCTGGCAAACCAATAAAAATGACTTTAAACAAGCATTTTATAGAAGCATTCAATTTAAGGGCAACTAGAGCTGAAACTATAATTCAATAATGAACAAACATTTAGTGTTTAAACTGCTTTTTTATGATAAAACAAGCATTGGGTGGACTGTTCTGCAAGCATCTAGACATCAAATGTTCGTGTCCTAAAAATACTGTAAATGTAAATAACAGGTTTAACCATATTGAGACCCCTTAACTCAGAAAGCCCAAAATAAAATGCCTTGCAACCAATTAAAGGTCATGTAATTAGTAAATAGAGTCCACCTGTGGGTAATTTACTCTTTCTATGAATCCAGCTGTCCAGCAGGTGTGTTAGAAAACATTAGTGAACAAACAGTATCATGAGGACCAAGGAACACAGCAGAGAGGAGGTGTTTAAAGCAGATTTAGGTTATAAAACAGTATTCCAGGCTTTTAACACCTGACAAAGTTCAAACCATCCTCTGAGAATAGAAAGAGTATGGCTTCACCGCAACACATGGCCGTCCATCTAAAGGGACATGCCAGGCAAGGGAAGAATTAACCAGAGAAGCACCAAGAGAACCAAGGTTACTCTGGAGGAGCTGCAAATATCCAGGTGGGACAGAACAACCATCAGTCGTACACTCCACACATCTGATAGAGCAAGAAGAAAGCTGTTGGCCAGAACCCATGTAGGTGACAGCAAACATGTGGAAGAATCTGGCCAGATGGGGCCAAACAGTTGCAAAGACTTAAGACTAGGGTGGAGGTTTACCTTCCAACAGCACATAAAACATGTAGCCAGAGCTACAATTAAATGGTTTAGAACAAACCATGTTCATGTGCTAGAATAGCCTAGTCAAAGTCCACAACTAATCCAGGCAAGAACCAGAGACAAGACTTGAAAATCGATGTCTACTGTAGAGACGGGCAATTATTATATTTATCGTTAAACTGATTTTATTTTATCATAACAATAAATTCTAACTGATGATGTTTGCGTCACTTTTACAATTTTTTCCAGCATTTATAAATCAGTAGATTTGAAAATATGATTAAAAGCAGTAATTGGGTGCTGCACAATATTATGGCAGAGAACTGGTAGAGACATACCCCAAAACTCGTAGAAGGTGGTTCTACAAAGTATTAACTTTTATTTGTAAATAGATTTAAATATCATTGTGTCAGTTTCTTTCCACTTACAGATAAAATCTCAGTGAAATAAATTGAAATTAGTGGTTGCAACAAAATAAGATCAGCCGTTACCCTGACCTATCTGAACTACCTTGTCCAAACCCTCCTAATGTGGTGTCTGCAGACTCAAACTCATATTTACATCCTTTACATGTCAAGTTTTATTGCTGAACTAGAAATGAAGCGTCTCTTTAAAGCTGTTGATCTCTACATACAGAACCGTAAAGAACTGGATATCAGTCCTGGTCCTAAGGGCCCATTGTCCTTCATGCTTCAGGTGCTCTAGCACATCTGACTCAGATTCATTTAAGTCAGGTATGTGGCAGCAGGGAAACACCTAAAACTTGCAGGACAGTGGGTCCTGAGGACCAGAGTCTTTCACTAGGTGCTGGCACTCTGGAGGCCTGGAGAGAGAAGGATTCAGGCAAATATTATCTCAAGTCTTCAAGTAAGTTGCATTGTGTGGAAAAGCCGTTCATCCCATTAGGAACCATTTACTGAGCTTTGCTGGAGTGTGTAGTTCTTCTATCACTCACCAGGTTTGGTTGCAGCTTCCACACAGTGCTAACAGGAGGGAACGTCATGAATGATGGAGTTTTGGGCCACTCAATTGCACTCAAATCCTTCAAATATTTCTTTGAGATGTTAGTGTTTGTCTGCCTCTATGTGATATTTGGTGAGAAGAGCTTAAAATGCAGCTGCAAGGTTTGCACATCTGCATCGCCTCAGAGAGGATAAGGCTGCTCGACCAGCCTGCGGGTGCGGCGAATGCCGCCATGATACTGTTGGGCACTTCTGCAGGAGTTTTGTTCTTCTTGTACTTCCTTTTCATTTGAAAAACTTCAGATGGTCCTCTGACTGTGTGGTTCTACAACGGCTATGTGATTATTTCTGTGTTCACCACAGGCTGCATGGAAAATCCAAAGAAATCCCAAACCTGTGTTCTTCACATGAACTACAGCTGGGGCGTGTCAAAGCCCAGAGCACCACAAACTCAGTGTTTGACTGCCAAACAACACGGAGCCTCCGCACTCTTACACACAGGGAATATTGAGTGTTGTTTCTCCAAGCCAGGATGATATCACCCACACCGCCTTTCCACCTTTTCACACACAATAACCAGCCTGCAGAGAACTTCCAGCATCCTCTCAACATGTCAACCGGAATGGAAAAAGCTATAATTACAGCAATCAGCGGCAGAGTCGACGCCACAATACAAACTGCGGTCCTGCTTACACCCCGCAGAGGGTTCACACCCAGAGTGGAAGATAGGGACCGCCATGATGGATGGACCAGTGCTTTCCAGGCCACTGGTCATCATCATTTGCCACCTCCCATTTCCTGCTTCATGCTGACCTCTTCCTGCCCCCATCAGCCCCAGGATGGATCCAGACATCCAGTCGCACGGACTGGGATGAGGGGGTAGATTAATGTGGGTAAACACTCCAGGAATTGTCACTTTTCTCCAGGCTACTTAAGTGCAAAGAAAATAAGAGCAATCAGAATAATAATACAGTTTTATGTTCTCACAACAGAGATAAAGCACATAGGCATAAGGTTAGAGCAGGACAGCTCAGGGTAGGTAAACACTGCAAGAATTAAACCGACAGAAGCAATTTATGAGCCAAGATTAAGAAAGCTGTGTATTAAAAACTAAGTACTCCCTTGCTGTTAGTCATATGGATTGATTAATTTATACTTATCCGAATGATCGACAATATAAAAAGGGTTATAATTCTTAATAAACCATTTCTAGTCTAATCTGAAGTCAATTATTCTACAGGAAAAAGGCTTTTCACAAGTGGGAAACAATTAGGAACTCTGACAATCCTTCCAGGAGTTGAACTCTGCCAAATCAACCCAAGACGGACAAACTACAAAAAATCCAAAAGCTCCATCTCAGACTCTACATGCCTCAGTTAGGTTGTTGAGTGCTGACATAATGACAGGGCAGTTAAATAAAAGACTGAATAAGGATGGCTTGTTTGTCAAAGTTAGGGGAAAAGACACTTCTCTCCAAAAAGAACAGCATGGCAGCATGAGATGTCTGTGGGACAGATGAGACAGATAAGACCAAACTAGAGATTTTTAGGCATACAATGCAAACATCTGATACCAGTTGTCAAGCACAGTGGTGGGGGTATGATGCAGGTATCATTCCCAGAGCCCAATGTTCTTAGGTCTCACCACTTTTAGTCATTTTACATTTCACAAAGGCTTTGCTTTCATGAACAACCTTAACCTTCAACACAAGGTGGATCATCTTAAACTATTTACCCACTTGAATCCAGTTTAACAGACCTTTGTACCAATGTTCCAATCAGACTGTACCCAGATGCTGTGCAGACTGGTGCAGGCTTTGCCAAACTAGGAATCAGTGGTGAAATCTGGGAAACACAATCAGACAGTGTTTCCTCAGAGAGAGGTTGTTCTGGACTGCTATGTGCTGATTGGGCACCTTGCAATCACTGAGTCTATGAACAAAAGCATTTTGGAGTCAAATGTGAGTCCACCTGTCCAACAGCTGAAGCTTGGCCCATTCCAAGAGAACAATTATCCCAAAGACAGCAGGAAATCAACAACAGAATGGCTAAAACAGAAAATAATCAAAGTGTTGCAATGGGCCAGTCAAAGTCCTGACCTCAACTTGAGCTTTGGTGGGACCTTGAAAGAGCTGTGCACACATTTTGAGGAACTGAAGCAATGAAAAAGACTTCTAAACACAGACAGAAAACAACTACTGAGAGTTACAGCTGCAAAAAGTGTCTCTAAAAGCTGCTAGATCATTGGGTGTACTTAATTTTTCACACGCAGCTCTGCTATTTTGGTTTTATCTTTGTTTAACCTCTTAAGCCCAGTGGGCTAGGCCATGCCCATTTTTGGCAGTCTATAAAACTAGTTAAAACTCCACCAATTTTATTTTCTTAACTATATTGCAAGAGGAGGCTTTATTCTTTACCAAACAATTCCCCAAATGAGTTTTGCACAAATGCATTTTAGTTTTATAGCAATTTAAACACAGGCAATGACATTTTAAGCTCCCTAATACATTGCTGACTCTGTAAACAAAACGGTACAAAAAGCACCGTTCTCTTTGCAGCACCCCCACATGTCTCATATCATAACAAACTAGAGACACTCACCTTTCTAACAAGGCATAACTTGTCTTTCTAGCACCTTCTCTAGCAATGTAATTTGCTTGCACATTACAGAGTGCTAGTTGCGGTCCGGCGGCTGCTAGCTTGCGCACCACTCTGTTAGCTTCCAGTTATGTTTGCAACTTTACATTTTGATGACACACAGAGTAAATATCATAACCAAATGCTATGTCATATGCAGAAGGACTCATACAATGGAAATCAGTACTTTTATTTGACCAGCTTCCCTTTTATTTCCTTTTTATGAGATGGACAACACATTTGGGAAAGCTTTGGAACCCTTTGCCTGACTGCCATTTCCACCTGGCACATTGCACTCTAAAACCTCTGTTGAACATACAGGGGTTGGACAATAAAACTGAAACACCTGGTTTTAGACCACAATAATTTATTAGTATGGTGTAGGACCTCCTTTTGCGGCCAATAAAACGTCAATTCGTCTTGGGAATGACATATACAAGTCCTGCACAGTGGTCAGAGGGATTTTAAGCCATTCTTCTTGCAGGATAGTGGCCAGGTCACTACGTGATACTGGTGGAGGAAAACGTTTCCTGACTCGCTCCTCCAAAACACCCCAAAGTGGCTCAATAATAGTTAGATCTGGTGACTGTGCAGGCCATGGGAGATGTTCAACTTCACTTTCATGTTCATCAAACCAATCTTTCACCAGTCTTGCCGTGTGTATTAGTGCATTGTCATCCTGATACACGGCACCGCCTTCAGGATACAATGTTTGAACCATTGGATGCACATGGTCCTCAAGAATGGTTCGGTAGTCCTTGGCAGTGACGCGCCCATCTAGCACAAGTATTGGGCCAAGGGAATGCCATGATATGGCAGCCCAAACCATCACTGATCCACCCCCATGCTTCACTCTGGGCATGCAACAGTCTGGGTGGTACGCTTCTTTGGGGTTTCTCCACACCGTAACTCTCTTGGATGTGGGGAAAACAGTAAAGGTGGACTCATCAGAGAACAATACATGTTTCACATTGTCCACAGCCCAAGATTTGCGCTCCTTGCACCATTGAAACCGACGTTTGGCATTGGCATGAGTGACCAAAGGTTTGGCTATAGCAGCCCGGCCGTGTATATTGACCCTGTGGAGCTCCCGACGGACAGTTCTGGTGGAAACAGGAGAGTTGAGGTGCACATTTAATTCTGCCGTGATTTGGGCAGCCATGGTTTTGTGTTTTTTGGATACAATCCGGGTTAGCACCCGAACATCCCTTTCAGACAACTTCCTCTTGCGTCCACAGTTAATCCTGTTGGATGTGGTTCGTCCTTCTTGGTGGTATGCTGACATTACCCTGGATACCGTGGCTCTAAATACATCACAAAGACTTGCTGTCTTGGTTACAGATGCGCCAGCAAGACGTGCACCAACAATTTGTCCTCTTTTGAACTCTGGTATGTCACCCATAATGTTGTGTGCATTTCAATATTTTGAGCAAAACTGTGCTCTTACCCTGCTAATTGAACCTTCACACTCTGCTCTTACTGGTGCAATGTGCAATCAATGAAGACTGGCTACCAGGCTGGTCCAATTTAGCCATGAAACCTCCCACACTAAAATGACAGGTGTTTAGGTTTCATTGTCCAACCGCTGTATATGCTTCAACCTATTACGTCCACATTTGTTGCAGTTACAGTGAAGATGTGGATGATGGCAACCTGGGGGGTTCTCCTAGAAATTCCAAAGGATTTTCATTGTGTTTGCAATGTTCATTTAGAAAAAACCTTTGGCGAGCCTCAAAAATGTTTATTTTGTCTTAATCAGACATAGTAACAGTTGATATTGAAAAATATTCGTTTATGTCTTACCTTTACACAGGTACCAAAAGTTTGCATGTAGACCCTATAACTGAGGAGCTATACTTGACTATTTAAGGTATGTAATTTCAGGCGGTCATTGCTCTAAAACCGCTTAGGGCTTCACAGGTTAATAAACATTAGAAGTTTAATCTAATGTGATTGCTGAGGTCTTTCCGCCCTGGCATTGTGTTAACATGCTTCAGATCACCCGACCTGGCTGCTACTTTCTCTCTGTGGAAACAGCAAAGGTGTACTTACTTTTTCCACAGTTTTACAATAATAGTTTCAACCTTATCTCTGCTGAGCCTGCTGCCCCTGCGACCCGGTCCCGGATAAGCGGAAGACGACGAGTACGACGAGTACGAGTTTCAACCTTGTTTAATAATTTACATCAGAGTGGAATTCATGTTGTTTTTGTATGTTTCAGGTTAGTTATAAGATAAGTTTTTTCAGCCCTGAAATTTAAAACCCTGGAACTAAAAGGGGTGTACTTTCTTTTGACCTTGGAAGCTGATTAAGAACAGCAACACTATTCATTTTTAAAGATCTAAACACGTCTTTAAAGTTACATTTAAATATTTAACTTGGATTAATTACTCCTATCACTTCACGCTGGCTGTTATTGTTTGCCTGAAGGTCCCAGGACCACAAAGCCTCAGTGTGGGATTGATACCATTATTATTATTATTACTGCGGCTTCAACACAACATGGATCTGCTCCATATTTGTCTGGTTTTAAGGACTGACAAGAAAAACACCAACCCAGAATGATTCTGATATTCATTTCTGTTAGGACGAATCCTCCAGGCTGTAATCTATCAAAGTCACCATTTGTTTCCTTGGAAAAATGAAACAGGAGCTCGTAACTCAATGTTGAGGCCTCCCCATGAACCCTGCACAAGAGTAGCTGCAAAAATGGCTCATAATCTACGTAATTACAGTTATTTAAGCTCCTCTGACCACCTTTTACTGGGAATACCTGGACTGGCTGCTAATGTTTCATACTGGGAAGCTCTCCTCCATCCAGCCAGCGTTCCTCTCGTGTGATTTGTGTACACGGCCTCTGCTGTTGTTTCGGGCAGCGGTCCAAAGCCACTCTAACAAGGTATGTGGCTCTGGCAGGAAGAATAAACAGCCACCTCGCTGCATTCTCCCACGTCTCTTTGACGCTCGTCTCTGCTTCTCTGCAAATCCAAAGAAAAGCGTATATAAAACACTGCACTTTGGGGGAAAATCAGAGGCCGGCTGAATGCCTAAAAAAGGTTATGAGTGTGGATCCCGGGCCGATTCAGACAGACCACATCGCTGGAAAAAATGCAGATGCATGTTGACTAAGGTATTTGGACTGCAAAATTACTGAACTCAGCATCTGCGTCTGATTGCCCACTTTTTCCATAAAGGCTTCAGCTGAAGTGATGCAGAAATGGCGGAGCATCCTGTTCCCATGACATCCTGCAGACTGACCTTGTTTAAAAGCAACAGAGTGATGTCTAAACAGAAAAATAAGCAACACCCATTTGAAACAAACATGCTTTTGCTCTGATCTCAAAGCTGCTGTTAAGACCAACACGAGGAGGTGCTTCACCAGCGCCTCAGGGCTCAATGTTGCTTATTTCCTTACATTTTCTGCCTGAGCAGCCAGTTCTTCTTGTAAAGTGGTCTTCATCAGTCGTCCTCCATAAGAGTGTCTGGAATAAAATACCATCTCCAGGAGATAAACAGTAATATTAGAGGGATTTCAACCACAAACGGCCTGGGTAATGTCAGTCCAAAGATTTCTAAACAGATTTGATCAAGGACTTTGACTAGGCCACTCCAAAACCTTGAGTTAGATTTTCAAGCCATTCAGAGGTGGACTTGCTAGGCTGCTTCAGATCATTGTCCTGCTGCATAACCCAAGTGTCCTTGAGCTTAAGATCAGGAACTGATGGTCAGACATTCTCCTTCAGGATGTTCTGCTAGAGAACATCAAATATGGTGAGTTGTCCAGGTCCTGAAGCAGCAAAGCAGCCCCAGACCATCACACTATCACCACTATGTTTGGCAATTATATTTTCACATCGGTCCAGGTTGGTTTGGATAGTTTTTTTTCCTTTTATATATTAAATCAACATTTAGAAAAAAAAATTTTGTTTTACTCAGGTTGTCTAAAATTAGTTTGATGATCTCAAGCGTTTGTAGGTGAAACATGCTCTTACACCCCTGTATATTGTGCAGTGTGAACAAGTGATACCTAAAGCTTTTATGTTATATGGGTGAATTATATCCATTCCATGGCCGCTTTTTAGCACAGTGCAGAAGTGGAGAAATATTTCCTCTAATGTCTTAATCCCACAAACAGAATCATTTATCCTTAGATTTTACCACAGTTGTTTACATTAACAACCTGTTTTTGTATTTTTCTTTGCCATTATATTTTAGAGCAAGGGTGTCAACCCCCAGCCCTCGAGCTCTTTGCTTCATCATAACTGAATCAAATAATTAGTTCATCAACAGAACTCAGGAGGCAGTTCAGCCTTTTAATTCAGGTGTGTTGGACCAGGGATGCATCTTAAGGTTGGAAGACATTGACCATTGAGGACTGGAGCTGGACACCCCTATTTTAGAGGACTCCATATTTTTAAACAATTTGCTTTTTGTGCCACTAGATGTCACTGTTATGAAAATGTTACATTTAAATATCTTTAGATGAAATGTAATTTATGTTGCTTTAATATAAATAGAACTTTTTTATGTGAATCAAATATTTACATAGATTGGAAGGAAGGGTGGATGGACTGTGGCTAAGTGGGTAGAGTAGTCATCTTGCAATTTAAAAGATGTTGGTTTGATTCCAGCTCCTTCCTGTCACATGTCCATGTGCCCCTGGGCAAGGCACTAAACACCAAGTTGTCTACCGATCTGTTTTTATGGGTGAGTGAAGCGCTTTGAGTGGTAGGTATGAATGGAAAAACACTAGATAAATTCAGAGCTGCTGTAGTCTGGTGTTAGAGCTGCAATCGTCTCAGGTCCTCCGCGAGTGCAGCATCTCTTTTGGCCATCATGGTGTTGCTGGATTTGTATTTGGTGAGGTGCTGGACTCTTGCTATCATTAATGAATAGATGGATACAAATTTGGACAGCTAAGTGGGGAATGGAGTCTAGAAATAGAAATATTTTTTCCAGAGTTGGAAAACACTTAAATTCCAGACTTTTCCGACCAGTGCAGCAACTCCTTGGATGTAAAGCAAAGAAATAAGAGCATAAAACAAGGCCAAATAAAAAGATCAAGTTTAAATCAGATGAAATCTGAACAATATTTACAGCAGGAAATTATCAGCGATTTGGTCAGAATGATCCATGTGAACCTTCACAACCTCCTGTGACTGAAAGCAGCTGCGTGGGTTGCTGCTCTACCTCTCCATCCTGAGGAGCGGTTCCTCCTGAAGGTGATTCGGTCCGACATCAATAAATTAACTCCTGAAGACACTATTTCTTGTTTGGACAGCACAGAGGAGACAAATGGTCGTCAACGCGTTGCATGACAAAGTGCAGGCTTCATCCGGGCTGCAGTCATACCTCTGCGTTGGCACCTTAAGAGGTGGTGACTGAAAGCCTGACAAATCAGCGCTGACACATCAACCTCCACCTGGCCCCCGCTTCCTCTCCCCTCGCTCCCGTCAACGTCAGCGGACAATCTCGGAGCTGACGGGTAACGGCCTGCGGCGCTGCGGTCAGGGCCGACACTTTGCTGTCGAAAATGCCAAACACACCCCAGCTCCTGTTCTGTTGTGAAAAGGATGTAAAGGTTCATGTCTCACCTGGTTAAACAAAGCTTGGAGAGACATTGTAAGGGATATTTTTGCTTAAAAAGAATAAGACATCTCGAGAAGACTCTTGTTGTCACTTATTATTAGAAATTTGACACCGTTTCCAAAAAGCCTGCTGCTCCTGACATTCTGTTGACTATACATCATGTGACAGCAAGTCTATTTGTGTCACAGCAGGTTGGAGGGGAAAAATGTCAGAAATGAGCATGTCTTTAACTCCTCCATGCATCTGCTGAACAAAAAGCAGGAAGCTTCTTCTGATGAGGAGCTCCGTGCAAAAAGGTCAGACTGAGGAAATGTACGGGTTTTTTTAATCCGATCAAGATACTTAACACTTCATCCGTCGTGTCAAATCTATCCATCAGTAAGATGAAACTGGAAGGAGACGTTACTGTGATCCTGAGAGAGCCAGTACACACCTAAAACTTACAAATTCTTTCTTTCTAGACATTTTAGGCTTTAAAGCTGTTTTAAAACATAAAACAGCAAAGATTCCTATTGCACATTTTCTAACCCAGACAGGCCGGAAATAATTTATAAATTCCCCTAAATATTTTTACGGTAAATATAAGTGCTGAAGATTTTTAAATGTCCTAATATCTACTGCAGGGGTGTCCAAGCCCTGACCTCAAGTGCTGCTATCCAGCAACTTCTAGACGCCTCCCTGCTCCGACACACACAAATCCAATGAATGGCTCATTACCAGGCCTCTGCAGAGCTGAATGACCGCTGACGAGGGATTTCCGCCATTTTATTCAGGTGTGTTAGAGAAGGCATGCATCTAAAAGCTGGATGGTAGCTGTTGAGGACTCAACTTACTGGATTCAACAACACCAAAAACTATGGCCAGGTCCAAGGTACTAAATGTAAACCCAAGATGGAGAATCTTAGATTTCATAAGTAGGGAAAGTCTTTTGTAGCCATTTCCAAATAACTTCAGATTCCACGATCTTCATTCCTAATTACTGTACACAGGCATAAGTTATTCAGATGAGTAAACACTGTGCCAAAGTCTAGAATAAGACCCAAAGAAGACACCCTTGCACCAAAACCGACCCCTTCCATCGCCACTGAAAGTTACAGCTGCCCACACGAACAAGTAAAATGCTTAGATTGAGTTTGAGCTTTTTGGCCACAGAAACAAGAAGTATGGAGGAGTTGAAGTGAAGCTTTCAAACTTCAAAACACTGTAATAACCACCAAGCAAGGTGGTGTGAGCATCCTGCTGTGGGGCTGTTTTTGCTGCAAGTAGTACTGGTCCACTGGATGAAGTAGTGAACATACGTAACTTCACCTTTAGTTAATATCTAGGTGGTGTAAACCTAGATGAGGTTGGGTGATCCAAGCTTCTGGAATGGCCTTCCAAACCCCGACCTTAATCCTATTGACAGAATGTAGACTATCCTTCAAAGCCAGGATCGTCCAACAAATTTAAATGACCTTTGCCAAAAACCGTGTTCAAATATCCAGTTAGAATCTAGCCAAAAGATTGTTAATGGTGACAAAAAAAACAAGCGTTTGAGGTGCATCGAGCACGTTAAACAGGAGAAAAGGATCAAGACGGTCAAGAAGAGGAAACTGGTGAAACACTGTCCACGGTGAAGCCATTTTTAAATGGACTGAGAGAACACCAACCAAGAAAGAAAACCCCACTCTACTTAAAACGCCAACGCTTTCTGTTTGGAGGAGTCAAGGTGATGCTTTCAAACCAAAAACCTCAATTTTAACACCTAGATAGCAAAAACTCAAACATTTCAAAGATTCTAATCAAGAGAGCAATCAAACGTCTAGCCAGAATGATGCCGGTAACTTGCTGAAGTCACAAGAAAGTCTGACTGTGGGTTAATGAGGGTGTGCATATATTCGAGTCTGTGGCCAGTTTGGACCCACAGTTAATTCAAACCTGTGCATCACTTGATTTTTTTTGCATGTCAAGATAACAGACTCTCCTCAGATGTGGATCTGCTCTGGAAGCTGTCACTTCGTGAAGCATGTTCAAACATCAGAAACTCAAACATTTTTCCCCAGCGTTCCCACTACGGCAGGATAAAAAAACAAGGTGTGCAGGCTAATATGAAGATGCAAAGCAATCATGGAGCAGCATATGGAAAGAGACGTAAAAAGCTAAAAGCCTTTCATAAACCCCCTAACAGATCCCACTCATTGTTCTCCAGATGCCAGTTAACGGAGCCAATTGAGAATTTAAGCATTTCAGAACAACAAGAAGGTATTTAACACCAGCTTTCGACACACACACACCCTGATTCAGATATTGTTCCTCCTTTGATGAAATGTTCTTCAAAGCACGCCTCTTAACGTCGGTGGATCATCCGGCTTGGCCCACTTGTTTTCAGATCCTTAATTTTATACTTTTTGTTGCAGCTCCTCATTTGCGTTCCGAGGTGTTTTACCTTTAGGAAAAGAAACATCGGGATTTATTAACAAGAAGATTACAAAAAAGGATTCCTCTTCCCGGGAGACTAAAAAGAACAACATAAAGAAAGAAAAAACTAACGGTACGTATTAATGCATGCCCTTTGATGTCTGGTTTGCAGAGTCCTGTATGCACTATTAGCAATTTAACTGAAACGTCACATTTGTTAAAACCAGATCGCACGTCTGAGACGGGAGGTTGAGAGAAGACCGACTCGGGTTTCTGCAGAGCTGCAAACCAGAAGAGGCCAATTAGAAATGTTTTCTGAAATGGAGCAGAAAAGTGTGTGTGCTGTGGGATCATAAATTCACATCACACAATAGCTTAGCTCCCTCTAGTGGACAAAACCTGCTCTACTTCCAATCTCAGACTGAAAACATCTGAATGTAAGTGGAAAACTCTTAGGGATTTGTTTTTGAATGAAATGTCCACAAAATAAAATAATGTGTGTTGCTAACATCTTCTCAAAGTTCTATACAAAAAATGTAAATTTTGAAAAACCATCAATTATTTTTAATTTGGCCAGATTTCCTACTACAAAAACATGAGATTCTCAAATAAAAGAGGAAAATTTTCATTAGATTTTAAAAAAAAATGTGTGGCTTTAACATAAAAAGACTAAAATGTATAAAATTATATTTGCTCTACTATTAAAAAAACTAGAAATATTTTTCTTGTGTGATTGTGTTAAAAGCAGAAGTAAAAGCTTTAAAACGAAAACTAAAATCTGTTAAATTAGTAATTTTTTTATATTTAATTTCATATCTTTACATTCTTCACATTTTTATTCCAATTAGGAATAGAAAATATTTTTTTAAATAAAAACAAATGTCAAAAAAGGTCAAAATCTGCCCAGAAATGTCAGTAAGCTGCTCCAAATCCCTCACAAACTGGATCTAATAATAACCCTGCATGCTTGGAGGCAAAAAGTAAGTAGCACTTGAATGGAAACACACAGGGCCGTGTTCACTGACTAATATCTGGCAATTAATCACTTGATTAATACGCCTTTAAACACACAAAGTGGCAGTGACAAATTCTGCTCGCACGCCTTCACGATCCCCCCCGAAAACGATAATTGTCCAATGAACATCCCATTTGTCAGCGAGGCTTCCAGTTCGGTTGTTTGTACCTTGGCTCTGAGGTCAGGCAGGCGGCTGCGTGTTGCTCCATGTATCTGAATCTTTAACGTTTCACACCAGTAAGACCAGTGGCTGCAGCACGGCGTGCACCATAATTAAAGAAAGATGTAAAAGTTGCATCAGATGGGCCAAAAGGAAGTAAATGAGCTTTGAAGTGTTTTTGTTTTGGTTCTTGTGCTGAATTATTAAAAAGGCGCTGACTGTTTTCTTGTTTTTCAACCATAAACCAATTCTACTTTTTTAATCAGGCTTGTCACAGCCAATCATGCTGCATGACGTCATGAAACGGCAATCTCATCCAAGATCTCATGCAAGATTAAATCAATGTGAGCGTAAAGTTAGAACCGACTACAAAACGAGCATTTTATCCATCACAGATTATTAGCTGGATCCTCAATCAGACAATCATTTGGTTAGGCGGCTCCAAAAAAACATAAGAAACATGTTGTGAATATAAATGACCCAAAAACAAATCCATAATTAAGGATTAATGCTCCAGCTATAGAAAGTGGGCACTTCATTTTGAAGGGGCTGACACTGACGCTGATAAAAGTTGAAATAGTAATCAATTGACTTGTATCTTAAGTAATGAAGACCCCAGAAAACCAGGTGATTTTACTGTGTTTACTTTTATAAGCTAAAGTTGGAAGATTATGATACTATATTTCAGTAATATCTTTAGATGTCCAAATTCTCTACAAATAGAACTGAGAAACTAGGCTGGTTCTAGAGTCAAGTGTGGCCGTCACCCAGTGGATTGTCTTCAGCGCGACGTGTGGACATGAAGGGCCAGGCGGCACGGCGGCCCTGAGTGGAGCTCTGGGAACTATAGTGGGGGGGGGGGGGGGGGGGGGGGGGAGGAAGCTGCAGCGCCCGTGCTCCCCTGGCACTGCTCCTCAACAACATCACACAGAGATAAAACAAAGCAGAGGGCAGCATGCAAAAACAAGCTCTGCAAAGCAGCTAAAAAATATTGAAATATATTCTAAGTACTCACATGGTTACATGTACATGGATGCACACAGACCCACCCACCAAAGAAGGTACATCTTCTAGAGATCACAACAGCAGATGAATGGTAAAGTTATCCTGGTAATCCAACATTAGCTTCAAAATGCATTAAATACATACATTAGCCTCTTTATGTTAAGATTAGACTGATTATTCTTACATTAGCTTGATAATATTTACCTTAACTTGAATACCTAAAAGTTAGACAACTAATGCTGACAAGGGCAATGTCAAAATATTTTGTTTTAAAAAAAAAAAAAAAATTACCAGAAGTATTTCACAACTAAGGTAAAAACAAATAAGCATATTAAAGGGCTGGCCTGCTTATTTAAACATTATCATCCTAAGGTTATTGTTAGCATCCTGATGTGAAAACGTTTGCCAGCCAATGCTTAAGGCTCACCTGCTAAAGAAATATCAGCCTACTATAGCTAACACTATCTTGATAATACTCAGATTAGGTTGCTGATGTTAAAGACATTAGCTTCATAATGCTTATATTTTCTTGTGGATGTTAAAGATAATGCTAACATTAGCAGGTTAATCTGCTAACACAAATATTAGCCTGGTAATTTTAACATAGCAATGATATGCTCACATTAGGATGCTGGTGTTAAAGATAGTCAGCCATTGCTAAAACTAGCTGTACATAACCTACACCCTAGCCAACAGGTGCCAACATGAGCAAACATTAGCTTACAAATGATTATGTTAGCCTATTGATATTAACATTAGCCTGCTAATGTACTTCAGGAGTATATTTTCAGTGATGTGACTCCAAGCTTCCCCAGATGATGAAACGTCTTACTTTATCACTAAGACAGAGCCCAGCCAACCCATGGAGGAAAGTAATTTCAGCACAGTATCTCACCCTTTTAGTAGCGATCTCATAATTTTAGGTGAGTGTTAGAACAGACAGACCCATAATTCGAGAGCTTCCGCCTTTCAATGCAGTTCATCCTTCACTGTGACAGATCATAAATACGCCCTCATTACTGCAAACTAAGCCCAAACCCATCTATTCATCTCCATGGTATCTTGATATCACTCTCCTGAACAAGACGACAAGATGCTTAAACTCCCATTATTGACACATAATGTGACCCACAGACCAGAAGGATCTCTCTAGTGCGCACCAAACGTCGTGGCTTGAAGACACCAACAGAACCACATCATCAAATGCAAAGATGAGACTCTGAGATTCCTAAACCAGACACATTCCTCTCCACTTTGCCCAATGATCCTGCCCATAAACACCACAAACATAGTTGCTGATGAGATAGCCCATAAGAGCAACCCTGGCACCCTGTTCAAACCTTCTCCAAATTGTGGACAATCTTATCTTCAGAATCCCTTTGCAACCATACAAGGACAAAGCTCTGTGATAATAATAATAATAATAGATTTTATAATATATAATAATAATAATAAAAACAAGGACATTAAAATATAGATAAAATACACAAGTAAAAGTCTTGAGCAGGACAAAGCATTTAAAGGCCATTGGATAAAGAGGAAGGTTTTAAGGCCTGTTTTAAAATGTGTCGGGGTCTGTGGACCCCTCAGATGTCGAGGTAAATTGTTCCACAGCCGAGGGGGAGGAAAAGACAGGAAAAGGCCAGATCTCCCATGGTGTGGAATTGAGTCCTGGGAAGGTGCAGAAGGTAAGTTTTGGAAGAACGGAGAACGTGAGGGACAGTGAGGGATGAGAAGGTCTTTTAAAAAAGTGCCTGCATGATAATGCAGAAGGTAAGCAGAAGTAGAATCGCGATATGTTCATGTTTTCACACTCTCATTAGGATCCTGGCAGCGCAATTCTGAATGTACTGTAATCTCTGTATGCTCCTGCCCAGAATACCAATGAGACGTGTTGCAATAGTCAAGTCTGGAGAAGAGGCATGGACAAGCCTTTCAGCATAGCAATGAAATGAGACCCCATAGTTGCTGACAATGCGGCAGTGGTACCATGTACACAATCAAAAGAGGTCCCAGAATTAATCCTTGAGGCACACCATAGGAGAAAGAATGACTCAGCGATATGGCACGCCTAATGGAGACAAATTCAGATCTGTCCATCAAGTAAGATCGGAACCACTCCAGGGCAGTGCCAGTGTGTCCTACAAGATGCAACAGCTTGCCCAAAACGCCACACTGCGCTTTCTAACAACTTATTATCAAAGAGATTTAGTAATAACAATCCCTAATAAACCAATCCAGCCCTGTCACCTGCAGGGAACATCTTCCAAACCACCTGATTCTTAATGCTGGAGAAAAGAAAATACCGCACGCAGGAAAGTTCAGCAAAACAACACAATATGTGTTTTTCCACTAAACAAAAGCTGTCAATTTAAGGCCGTGGAAGTCTGCTGAAAGACTTATTACTTTAAAACAGAGGCCTACAGTGTTCTTCGTATCCTATCTATTGTTTTTCTATAAATATGACTGGCAGTGAAAAGACCTACAATCAGTCAACAATTAGTCTGAAAAACCTGAAATCATTCTCACCCGACACAGTGTATCTCCAACCATCTTGATGGTCTTCTTATCCAGTAAATAAGATTTCCAACAATTACTAACACTTACACTTAGATGACTGATAATGTCTTCCAAGAAGCAAACAAATTGAATTTGTTTCTACTCCTGTCAAAGGAATCAACTTCCAGTAACGAGAGTGAATCAAAGAAAAGGGGGACATTTTGCAAGCCATATAATTTTTTTACCCAAACATTTCGTCTAATGATATTGTAATAAGACGCCTTGCTATAGAGTGGGAATGGAAAACGTAATTACATGCATTAGTTTATCTGAGCGCTCGTACCGTCGCAGATCCATCAGTTTTTCAGAGCTCATCTGGAAGCCCATGCATCACTGTCAGGAGATGTTTGACAGGAGGTGGTGGGAGGGTGGAGTTGTGTGTGTGTGTGGGGGGGGGGACGTGTTCATTTGTTAGCTTCGTTTAAAAGATGGCGCCTCAGATTCACTTATACCCAGATGGAGCAGAGCGGTTATGACAGCACCATTACGAAACCACACATAAAACAGAAAGAAGGTTTGAGACGGAGCATTCGGCGCTTTGGCAACTTCATCAGCTTTTTGCATTAAGGTGATTACAGTCAATGAGGAGAGCCCAAGTCGTGTTGTGTTTATTAATGATGAGATGATGGTGCGGTAACTGTTTTTTTACCTGGACGCTTGTAGCCAAACATACCTGAGGATCAAAGGGAGAAAAAACTACAGAAATATTCACTTTATGGCAAACCTATCTCTAAAGGTTTTTACAGAAGGGAAAAAACAGCCTGGGAATGTTTTTCTGCTCTAATTTAATTCACTTTGCATCCATGTTTAAAGCACCATGTAAATGACTTCCTCACAATTTGAGTTCATCATTCCTCTTGCACAATTTTTAAAGTTCATGCAAAGTTCACCACAGGCTTGAATGCATATCAATCTATAATCTGAACTTTGCTCAGGGATAACATCATTTGCATCACATAGTGAGCTTTATTTTAGCTGGAGATCAACGTTTAGATAAAAACTGATTGCAAGTCTATGGCCTGGGTCATATTTTATAAAATGTACGGTAATTTTGTTCTTTTAATACGTTTATTTTACATCTATTCTTATTTTTAGTGCAAAGATTGTCTCTTCTTTAATGAGTTTTATGATTTTTAGGTCTACATATCTAGTAAGGCTGTTCAATGTTCACCTTTAGAAATAACTTTCAGCAATCATCCCTTGTATGACTTATATTTTCAACATTGCAAGAGTTCATGTTTGTACACATTTGTTAGGGTAAATCTCAGCTTTCCAACAGATGGATGATGAATTAGTATTTTGGTATCAAGCAAGTTTAAAACCAAACTAGAAACCAGGTCAAAGAAAATCAATAAACCTGTTTTTAAAAGCCAAAATCAAGATGAAAAATGGGACAAATGATGGTCCACAAAAAGACTAAAACCAGCCTGAGGCTACGTAGCAGCCAGGAAGCTTCGGTTCCCGGACAGAGGGCCTCACATTCGACTCTATAACAACTAGTATACAGAGGAGTTCATGGCCAACTCAGTGACAAGTGGATGCATACAGAAAGCTTTTTAAATCCTGAACGTGATTATGAGATTCAGTGTTTTAGGTGGAAACATTTGAGGCAGCAACAGTTTTGATATTCCAGTTTGAGTTAGATTTTTATGGAAATTCCTGGCAGCTTCAGAGCTGTTATTTCTTTTAGCTGATTAAATGATCGAGTTGTTGTTGTTTTAATATCTTTTCCAATAATAACCTGAGGGGACTACATCTGTTGCCATCACACAAGCTTGCGCTTTGCATTGACAAACTGAATTCTCAAACCTGAATAGACTCATGGATCAACATTTAGCTCATCATGGGATACTTAAAAGCTTCCAAAAAACAGGACAAATCAAATCATACTATAATGTATCCACTCACATCCTAAAATTAGGCCTTTAAAGGAAGATTACAAAAAATTGGAAGAATTTATTTTAAAACTATCAAGATTTAAGGAGCTTTGCTGATAATTCTGCTGGAGATTAAGCTAAACTGATATATAATATTCAGTTTATTCGATTCATTACTCCCAGGCCAGTAGCTGTAATCTCAGAGGAGCACTCAGAATATGAATAAGAACAAATGCTGACGAGCTGCATTTCCCAATAGATCCGGGAATACTGAAAGTTCTCCACTCGTGATACAGTAAGAGAGCTTTTTGTTGTTGCCACGAAGGATGCTACACTTTCACCACTGGCATCTAATCCTTACAAATCATCCAGATACTATCTTGATTATTTATTCAGTCAGATAAAGTTCTAAGCTTTTCCTTTATCCACTAGTGTTGTTAGGCCCAGGCATTGCAGACTTAAGTCCCGATTCTCAGGACAGAAGAGATACTACACAGCTCCTATCCAATCATGAATTAGGCTAATCTCAAAACAACATCAGTTAGGTCTAAACTGTGACCAAGATGGGACACAATTTCCCTGTATTTTATATAAGCAGAATGCAGTTTTCAGCTCAGCTATATCACTGTTATTTCACGTTTTTCTGCTGGCTCAAACAGTTGCAGGTCATTCCAGCAAATAAGAGATTTAGCTTCGACTGAAGTGGTCCCTTTATCGAGCTGAAGCCAGCCTTAATTGTAAAACCTTTATTTAGCTCAGCATCAAAGAAAACAACGTACAGTTCTGGTCAGTTTCAGCTTAATCATTAAAGGCATGAATGTATAAAGAATTTTAAGCTTTGGATCAAATTATACATTTAGTCTCAAATGTACAGATACACCCAGAGCCCTAAGCAGAATTTAATTTGGGGGCTCACCTCCAGTTAAGTCCACCCAACGAACATATAGATAAGGGGCCAATAAGGGTTTGAAATGGGTTAAATAATGGGTCCAATAAGAGATTGTCCCAGAGTAACATTATGACCCAATGTGAACTGCTTGTGTCGGTTTGAGGTGAAAAATGGGACCTATATGAGACTAATATTGTTTTTAACAAATTTTTTTAATCCCCATATGAGATCCAGGTAAGACTACAAAGCTAATTATGGTGATATGCATGGTGTTAAGTCAGGCCGAGCAGGCCCCAGAAGTGGAGCACATTTTGAGCCCAGGCCCAGCTATCTCTCATTCAATCTAGGAAATTCCCTTATAAGCCAGACATACAAACCAAGCCAGTATTTACATACAGAGCCCGTATGGGTAGGATATAGGTGGAGAAATGAGCCCCACTTGGAATTGTTCATGGGTTACATAACGATGGTAGGGCCCAGATGCTAACCTAACAGCTTGGGTAAACCACGTATGAATAAAGCAAAGTGTAAATCCATCTTTCTGAAAAATGGTCTTTGTTTATTTTCAATATGTTTCTGGTAACTCTGGATGGAGATTTTTTTTTATTTCAGGTTAGTTTTTTTGGTAACATGGGCAACCATAATGAGTCACATCATCTAAATCTGGCATTATAAAAATCCTACCCCTTCCAGAAACACAAACCTACCGATACCGACATATAAAAAAATGACTAACATCAGCCAATACAGATGGTAATGCAGATAAATCAAGCATTCCTTCTTAGAAGACAAGTCAAATATTCACGCAAAAGCAAGAAAAGTACTGGAAACAATATAAGGCTCTTGGTTAGTGAACCGTATAGGTCAGTCCACCCTTCCAACTCTCACAACAAGATTTGTTCTCATTCGTAGTACCTACCAACAGCAGACCTTAGAGTAAAGATTTTAAAATGAAAGTTCAAATTTTCAGGCTGCTTATTTCTTCGCCACGGCCCCCCTTGCTCGGCCAAATTTGCCACAGTCTGATAATCCGTAATCATGTCCAGATAACGCTACTGTAACTTTCCTGCCCTTCAAAAATACTTTGCCCCCAGTCGCACAAATTCATAAACTTCTGCCTGAAAACTACACAAGCATTTCCTTGAAATATAAGCTCCTTAATTAAACCTCCGCTCCAGTACACAACACAGGTCACTACTTGGACATTTAACTAAAGCAATCCATCCTTACCTAAACAATTAGCTGCTGAGCACACTGTTCCTAATTAATAATTGAGTAACCCCAATAAAAAAGTTGCGTAATTGATGATACAATTAACGGGGAGAAGTTTTTTTTACTGTAAATTGTCCTTTTAAAAGAGTGCAGGGCTTGTGTGGTGCTACAGGACACCAGTGCATTCCTCAGTGGCCGTCTCTAAACTCTTAATGGACATTAAACATGGAGCTGAAGAAATACATGAGCACAATTGGGTTAGCAGGCACTTACAGGGCAGAAGGCTTGCCCCATACATTTGCCTAACAACACATAAATGTCACAAAATTACATGTCATTATTGAACAGATCATATGGATTCCACTTATTGTTGCCTAATGGCCTCTTTTTTAAAAAAGAAATGTGGTTTAAGGATAATGCAGAGGAGGACGCTGGGCTGTCTTGTCCATCCTTCCAGGGAAAAGAAGAATCTTCTTTATTCGGTTACATTTCAAACCTCAATTTCCGCTTGCGGTCGGCTCGTTAAGGCTGACGGCCATTAATGACAGACACTGAGGCTTCATGTCCAAGCAGAGAGCGTCTGAGGAGGAAAAAGTGGGAGCAAAACGCCCTCTGCTGGCTTAGAGGTGGAAGTCATTAAATCAAATCAAAAAATGTCAACCTGGTCTGTTCCTATCACCAGAATACTTGCTTCAATCCCAGCTCAGGATGTCTCCCTTATTTGCTGATTTAATCAGCCGGTTTAAAGAGTTTACAGTTGGTAGCAGAGCTAGAAAAACATTGGGATGCTGCCCTGCTGTTCCAGACTGCATGACACCGGGTAGATTCGGGCAGTCTTCACCTGAATAGTGAAAGTCTGTGCAAATGTCTGGTAAGTGAGAAAGATCCAGAACCGTTCTAACACCTATAAAGATATGTTTGCATTGTCTCCCGCATGGCTGCCAGACTGGAAAGATCACACTGAGAGTTGCTAACAAGGTGAGTTGGACTGAACCAGCTCAGATGTAAAGGAGGGTGGGACTAAAATGTTGCAGTTGGTTCTAGTTTAATTTTTTAGTTTTCAGGTTAAAAAGAAGTGCAATAAGAATAAACAGAGACTTTATAAATACGTCAGACCTTATACTTGACACAATACACATAAAATGTTCCAAACTTATTTTATCGAAAAACAATTTACAATACCCATGAAATAATACAAACCTGTTTTAACTGCACATGATGTAGTGCTTTCAGCTATAAATGAAATAGTTTAGAGTATTGCAGTTCTTTTAGTCTTTAATTTTTCACATTTTAAAACCAAACAAAACCTGCACAACAGGTTAGACGAGTAGATAAGATCGGTGAATATGACCGGTAGATAAGATTGCACACGTTTCACACGTAAGTATCGGCCAATCACCAATTACCCCTACTACATGATGTTAATAAAAGTACTTACTGCATATGTTTAATATATTTTAATGTAATTTAAAGTCATTTTATAAAGTCTTGATGATTTAAGTTGGGGACTTAAAGAGGACGCCTGCCGGACTTTTAAGACTGCGTACGCGGTGTCACACAATAAACTGCTCGACGGTAAAAAGTCTTTACATAAAACAGTTTTTTTATGTGACACAGTGCTCCGAGCAGAGGAGGTGATAGCGTAGCATAATCAGCCGGATGGTGAACACGTAAATACTCTATTAAGTTTGTCGTCTTTAAAACCTTTTCTGGCACTATACTTCTGCACAAGTAGCACGTGCTTTAGTTACATCCTGTAGTTCACCTCTTTAATCTGGTTTAAAGCCAAGATAATCCCAAAACAGACGACATTGTATGTTTTTGATAACTAGTTCCTCCCTTTTTGGACATTTGTTCTAAATTGGCAAATCAGTCCGTGGCAGTTTACAATGCCCTGCCCACAAAGAAGTAAAATCTTCACCTGCGTAAATATATCGCCATCGTCATTTGTTGGACTGATGAATATCGTTGGAAAAATGTTACATAGCTCCCAACCTTCGTCAGGATTATTTTTCTTATTTTCTCCACTGTGTGTTTTATGAGAGCATCAATAAATAAAAAAATACGATTAGATTAAATGTAGTTAATGTGTCCAGTTTAGGGATGAAAATCACACTTCTTTATGTAACACGAAGACACGTGTTTTTCATGTGCAGTTTTTGTAGAGCTATGGTTGCTGCCAAACAGTCACCTAAAAAAGACTGCAAAGTTAAAAAATGTATTTGTTTTATTGTTATGACAATAAATATGATAAAATAACATGAAACAACTTTAAGACCATATCACACATTCCTATTTCAGTCAGTGCTATTTTATTCCAGTGGAAGATTTCGGTGTTATGATCCAATAAATTTAATTAAGATTTCTTAGCGCAGTCGCTCAGCAACCAATATATTAACTTGAGACGGAGTCATCTCCTTCTGCTGTTAAACATTTGTCCAGAGAACATAAAACATGCCATTCCTAGAAATGGGAACTACATCCAATTGAAATGGAAATTGTGTTGCATTTAATTTTTTGGCAGCTGCTCCTGCGTGATTCACAAAAGGCCGGTAGAAGGCTAATTGTTCAAAATAATTTGTGTAAATGACTAAGCAAGAGATAACAGAATTACATCTGCACTTGTTTGGCACGGGTTCAGCAGTGACGGCCTCGACAGGCAGCTGCACAGAGACGGCTTCCTTGCCAAAAATTAAAAGCCACAAAACATTAATTAATGGACTTTTTGTTACATTAATCTGCACCAAAAAGGTTTATGGGGAGCAAGATTGAGGGGGGGGGGGGCTGTTAGAGATCAGAGCACAGAGGTAGGCGGTGTGCATAATTAGAATAAATTATTTTCATTAAACATTTTTAAGACGTCCCCCCCCCAACCTTTTTTTAAGTGGGTAAAGTAAAATTAAAATTTAAAGGAGGAAAGTTGGTGTCGGTGGCAGCTTTTTGGCAGCCTTATTAATCAGTACCCTGTTAAAGTCAAAGCATGTTTGGCCTTTGTTGGCTGAACAGCTTCCAGGTCAAGTAACTCCGGACTTCTGCATCTGGCTGCAGAGCCAAAAGGAATGTCGGAGTATCAATCACCTAAGCTCCGGACCCGCTGCTACCGTTCTCTCTGAACTGATGGAGCGGCCCTTACTTTGCACTTGTCAATTTGGAGCTTTATCTACACGCGCGAAGCTAATGAGCCATCTCAAATTCCTGATGGCCGCGATGTAAATGATCCTGAGTAGCTCTCTGTCTTCTGTCAGGAGGAAGAGGGCCGAGAAGAGAAAGAGGAGAGGAGCTGGAGGCTCCAACACTTTGACAGTCAGGCCCTAATGGCCAAACAAAAGGAACCAAACGGTCAATGTTGAAGACATCCTGCAAGTAGTTAGTGCTCGACGCTGCCGTCGATTTGTCTTAGTTTGATGAGTCAAACTAAAACAAATCTGCAGTAAATTTAATCACTTTGCACTTTTATGGTTTTTCATTCTAAATTATACACTTGAAAAAAGTCGAATAATGAACATCTTACCTTGGACATCTTCGCTTCAAACCAAAAGAAAAGAAAATGTCTCACCTAAAGATTTTTCCAACGCTGTGGCAGGAGTTGCAAGGTGGAAGTCATGACAAAAATGGAAAAAGGACGAAGGAAGGTGCGCAGTATTAATAAATGTACTTCAACGGTGTAGCACTGGCACCCTGAATAATTCAGAAGGGGTCAAATCTCTTGTTATAAGAGGAAATACACTCATCAAGTTAAACATGGAATAGTCAAAGGGACAATTTCAATCAGAATTATAGTCAGGAAACACTTATTTATCAATAAAAACTCATTTATGTAACTACTGAGAATTTATTATAAGATATAAAGTCTATTTTTATGGTCTTCAACCTTCTGGTTTGACAATAAACAGTAACATCTGCTGCCTTTTAGAGTTCCTGATCTGTGGAAATAATAGACTTCCAAACAATTTATGCACATAATCTAAATGAGATACTGAGGAAAACAGAAAACCGAGAACAATTAGGAGAGGCAAAAGAAGGAAAATCTTCTGTGAGCATCTGAATTTACTTGAGCTACAGCTTTACTGGTGCCTAAAGCTCACTGAAACCTGAAATCACCTTTTCCAATCAACCTGAGAAGATACATTCCTACAACTAAACATTATTCAAACTCCAATTTCCCACAAACATACAAAGAACATAAACACCCTCAAAAGACGCCGATTCCTCATCCGCTTCTTTTTCCTGCCATCAGTTCAAGGGATATTATTAGCATAAATTACAGTCGTAACTCGTGCTGGGAGGCAGATAAAAATGCACGTTTGGGTATCCATTTAGCTCCGCAAACCTCCTCATTGCTTCCAGTTCACGATCAGCCATCCCATAGAACTATTTTATGCCTGACTGGACTGATGCACGACAACAAGAATAGGGGAACATTTCTTTAATCCATGTTTTCTCCTCCCTAAAGAGAAAACCAATGACACCAGTCCTTGTTTCTTCTTCATTGGGAGAAAAGAAACTAATGCCTGGACAAAGCAGGACTTACTTGCGCTCTTTTCATGATTTTAGGAGAACAGGGGGTCTCAAATGTACTCTAGCTTCATGAAATCATCACCTTCACATTCAGACAGAGCAGGGATCCAACTGTCACGGGCTGGGTCTGGGTTTTTATGGTAGTTCTCTTTTAACAGAGAAGAAATAAGAGGTTTGTACATCTCAGGAGGACTTTAGTACAGAACCTCTCCACTGCCACATGGTAACTCAAACCTAGCTATAATGTCCTTGACGTGTGCTTTGTAAAGATTCAGGTTGGAATCAGAAATATAAAATTGGGTTTGTTGTGTTGGGCCAATAAGGAATCTGTCAGAAGTTTGTCTCTGGACATCAATATTCAACAAAAATAAGAACAGAAAACAAAAATCATCTTCATAATTAAATCATTCATTTCTTCTAACCTTCCCAACACCTGATGTAGTACTTTTACTCACACCTATTTATAAGTATTATTTTATTTTGTTTTACTTTACCTTATTTTATTTTTTGCCATTTTTATTTCTAAGTTGATTTATTTACTTTTGCAATTTCTTTAATTTTCATTTTTATTTCCTATTTATTTTATTTGTATTCATTTGCTAAATTTTTTATATTTAGATGGACGGACGGGGGGGATGGATGCTATTCTTTCCTCATCTACAGAGCATTATTTAAATATTATAATGAATTTTAGGTTCTGTTCATGGATTTCATACCTTCTTTAGGAGTCGTGTAAAGTATCTCAACTGATACTAAAAGTACGTTAGTTGGTATTTCTTGCACACGGGTAAATTTGGGATGACCCAGCAGAAAGTAAACTGAGCTGCCAGTAGCTCCAGTCGGAAGAAGCCCTCATTAGAATGAGACTATATTAACAAAGTAAAACGTGTTAGACAAAGTGCTTCCTATCCATCGTGTCAGACACTAGATACGGTCACTTTTAACAGACCTAAAAATGTTTGTGAAGCTCAAAGCTTAGTTTGAATTCCCAAATTTATTGGTGCATCATCTCTGGATCCGTCTCTTTGCACCATCACCATTTTTCCACGACTGACACCCAGACAGCTGGTGCTACCATCTTCCTTGAGACCTCATTTTTCTTCTTCGTCTCTTATTTTGCTAATATACTGAGTATCCTCCTCCTCCTCTTCTCCTGATACATATTCGTTCTTGATTGCAGCTGCCAATTAGCCGGCAAGGCTGTGGCAGTTCATCCATCTGACTTAAAGGTTTCCCCGCCACTAATTTTGACGGTCGGGTCAAGTAGCGGAGGGGCCCATTAAGTGGAAAAATGAAGTCCTCAGTGAGTGATCATCAATGACTTCAGAGAGCTATTAATCCCTTAAAGAAATCATCTCTTTATTTTTAATGTTTGTCTTTTATGTCATCCAGCCAGCTGCTCCAACATCTCATTTATCTGAGACATAATAAACATCATGGATACAAGTTTCCTTTGTTGTTTTCCTGTTTTAACTTAATTTCTTTTTATTAGATTCTTTCCCCTCCTTTCTCATCTCTTTTCATGCCTCTTTTCCCTGCTGTCTTCATTTTTTCACCTTATATGCTCACCGGCTTCATCCTTTTCTTTCTTTGTATATCTGGTTTTAATGACATCCACAAAATGTTAAGGTTTTGACCCTTAATGCGTCTCTCTAAAGAGCTGGTGTGCCTACGGGGCTCAAACAAGTATCCAATTTCAGTCTTGAACCGGTACTTTTATGAAGTATTTTGGTTCCTAAAAACCAAGATTTTCTCATAATATTCAAAAGCGGTCTTTTTTTTAACTTCAGCAGCTTTTTTACTCACAGTCAGTGAAGCACCTCATCATTTTCAGAAGAATCCATTTTGTTTTTGTTTGTTTATCTGGATTGTCTGGAGTTAAGAAAGTATTTTTAACAGATTTCATATAAATTACAGGTTTTGTTAAACATTTAGCAAAGAAAAAAAAAAGGTAGGTAGGTAGGTAGGTAGGTAGGACGGACTGCCTAGACTGCATTTTGCTGCATTCAAGCTATCTTTATTTGATAAATCATTGTTGCTTTTGCTGGAGGGCTAGGACCTCATGGATTTTGTTTGGTCAGAGAGCAGCTTATTTTTAAATCTACCCGAAGGATTTGCTTGACTTACTTTTGGAGTGACCCTATTGGAAGGAGATGGTGATGATGACTTAATAACTAGCAGAGGAATTAGAAGAGTTCAACAGGTCACTTAATTTTATATCTGAGGAAATCAGTAGAGTGGTGAAACAACAACTCGACCTTATGGAAGAGGTTCGTGAGCTAATGACTACAATCAAGTTAAGAGACGAGAAGATTGAAATGTTGGAACAAAGAATTTGTGATTTGGAGCAGCATTCCTGGGCTGAGGAACAGGACAGTAACTAGCAAGAATAAGATGCACCACCTGAGGAGCTGATCAATCTACGAACAAGTGGTCCAGTAAGAACATTACATTAGACAGTCAGCAGATCTCAGCTTGCTACGCTCTTCTATGAAAGAATAAAACAAACACATCCACCATTGTAGTCGCAAACAGTAAGTATAAGATTGCTATGATGAGATAGGCAAAAAACCTTAAAGGAAGTGGGGTGTATGTCAATTAGCATCTGACCAAATAGATGCTGAGAAATTGCAGAATCTGTAGAAAGCAGAAAAAATTTAATCCACATGGACAAAGAATGAAAAAGTGTAGATAAGGTCAAATGGACTCTGAAAGATTAGTACCATAATAGCTGATGATGTCATTAAAGGTTTTAGAGGTTGCTTGTTTTGCACGGTTTTGATTTAATTTTAAGTTACTCTCGGTTAATGTTAATATCAGAGGCTTTTCTGTAAACATTACAATGCCACATGTTTATATGCAACTTTTGTAGAAATCCAACAATATTTGGCAACTTTTAAATATACATTCCAAGTGACTGCAGTAAGTGAAACCTCGATGACAAAAGTAAAGGGTGTGGATTTTGTGCTGGAGGGGAATGATTCTTTTGTGTAAATCATATGAACAAAACTGGTGGTGGAGTTGCTTTTTGTTGTACAGAAAGACTTCAAATGTAAGGCAATTGATACCACAACTGTTGATGGGGAGATGGAAAGCTTGACAATTGAGATACAGATTGCCAAATTCAGAAGTTGTTTATATCTAACGCCAGGCGCATGTATGTGCCAGTTCAAGAAGGCTTTAGTTAATATACTTGGAAGATACCAAGAAATATTGACCTGTTGAAATGGAATGATAACAAAATAACAAATGATTTTTGTAATACAATGTTTAGTTGTGATTTAAGACTCCTCTGAAACAAAACGTCCAGACCTACCTCACTTATTGATAATACAGTATTTTTATTTTTAAGTGATATTGGTGACCATCTTTCCTTATTTATGATTCTGCATAATTTAAAGCCCAAATCCTGTGTTGGTGTAAATGAGCCTACTTACACTTTAGTAAGAAAAAGAGAGAATTGAGGCTCAAAAGATGGACCTAACGCTCTGTAATTAGAACGATGTATATGTTGAGGATCCTACTCAGGCCTATGACACATTCCTGTTTATGTTTTTGTAGCTATATAACAAACAGTCCTATTACAAAGTGTCGAGTTAGGGAAAAATACATTGGGAAACCTTGGATAACTAACAGTTTACAAATTGTGTGTAAATAGAAAATCTTTTTATATAAGAAGATTTCACAATTAAGAACTAGTGAAAGTGATAACAGGTAGAAGCAGTATAAAAATAAACTGGTTTCTATTATGAGAAGACAAAAGATGAGTATTATAATAAATTATTAGAGGATAGTAAAAATAACATACAAAGGACTTGGAAAGCAATCAATCATATTAGAAGAAATAGGTCTAATAAATTAGAATATTGAAATTATTCCATAAATGGTTTTGGACATACAGTGGATGATTTAAAAAGCATTATTGAAGAGTTTAATAGTTATTTTTTAGGCATAGTTTGGCCAGTAAAATAAAAGTGACAGATAATAAAATTAAATAGGTTTGAAAATTTTATTAAAAGTAACAACGATACTACGATCCTTTGGGGATTGATGAAAATGACATAACTGAGATTGCAACAACATTCAAAACAAACATCGACTGATGTAACATTAATTGAAGTGGTAATCATTAAAGAAGTCACTGGTCAAATTGTGACCCCTCTGACTTACACATTCAATTTGTCTTTCCAAAAAGGTGTATTTCCAAATATTATGAAAACAGCAAAGGTAATACCAACATTTAAACATGGAGGTAAGCATTGTATTAAGAATTATAGACCAGGTTCCCTTCTTCTCAAAAATATTAGAGAAATTATTTGTTAAACAATTGTATTTACTTATTAATAAATATAGAATATTAAATGAACATCAGTGCCACTTTAGGGGGAATAGTACTACTACCTATGCAATAATGGAGATACCAGATGAAGTATCAAAGGCAATTGAAAACAAGAATTCTCTTTTGGTATTTATACTGCTCTACAAATGGCATTTGATGCTATAGAGAACAGTATATTATTGAGAAAATGGAGAGAAGTATCGGAAAATAGACTGCAATTTGTGGAAATTAACCAGACTGTGTCACAATTCAGAAGGGTCACATGTGGAGTACCCCAGGGATGTGTGATTGGTCCCAAACTACTTAATATTAATGATATCTGTAGTGTCAGTAACCAGTTAAAATATATTATTTTTGCATATGATATTAATATGTACTTTTGAGGGAAACATTTAAAGGAGCTATTGCCTTCTACTGAAACAGAGTTAGAAAACCTTAAAACTTGGTTTATTGTTAATAGATTATCACTTAACATCAAAAAGACTAAATTCATGGTGTTTGGAAATTGAAAAGAAATTAGTGGGAATATGACACTAAAAATATCTGAGGCTGAGACCAAACGAGTGACTGATATATAATTTTTAAGGATTGTTATTGATTATAAGTTAACATGAAAAAAAACATCAAATATTTAAAAGTTCACAAAATCAATAGCAATTCTGTATAGGTCTAGAAATATATTAAATCATAAGGCCTTACACATATTTATTGTTCACTCATACTTAGCCATATATCAGTGTGTGGAAGTGTGGTGCTCTACATAGAAATCAACCTCCCAGTACCCAAAATTAGTCAAATAAAGGGGAAAAAACATATTGTGTCTGATGTATACATGTAGTCCATTACATAAACCACCAATCCCAACAACTCATGAAAACGGCACTAGAAAGATAACATACCAAAGTGATCAGACCTCAGTAAATGCTTTTCTTTGTGTTGATTATATGATGATTAATGAGCACATGTAAGGGTTTTCATCTAGATTTAGTTCTACTGGGACCATGTTTCTATGAGTGGTGAGGAGCAACTGTTAGCATGTGGCTGCCGCAGGGACCTCTATTACATAGTAAAGAAATTTTGGGGGGATATTTGGGGTGAGCGTTCTTGTTTATGTTTATTTTAGTGTTCATTATTTTTGGGTTATTTTCATGTGTAACATAGAGCTAATCACTAACTTCGGCCTGTCTTTCTATGCCCTTCTCATAGATGTAGATGAACCCGTTTTGCTCAATATCTTCTCCACTGTCCCTACCTGCAGTTGTTACCTGGTAATCATCAGCTTTAACTGCCAGTTGTCCATGCATAACGTATGTATAAAAGTGGTTAGTCTGTGGTTTTAGGGTTTTGATGCAAATGACAGAGGACAGATGGTACATCTGTGTTACATTTTCCAAAGGAAGTTCAATGGTTGGACAAACAATCACATGTAATTTGCAACCTACCCTATTGGTGGACCGCTGCACATGCAAGGCCAGAACATCAGTGTGACTGAAGAAGATATTTGTTTTAATGTTGGAGAAGCAGATGTTACAATGCTTTTCATCGCTATCATCTAGAAAAAAGCGGTGAAGAAGAGAAGCCGTGGTGTCATTTGGTTTTGCATCTGGCATGAAAACTACAGGACCAAGCTCTGACAAGACCGGTGTAGCCACCTTACATTGTTCACAAGTAGCAATGTTGTTTAGCATGCAAGCTGTGTTAATCCCACATGGTTTTAACCAGTCCAAAATGGCCACCAAAAAATCTGCTATGTCATTCTGCTGTCCCAAGCGTATTGACGGTTCAATTTCACGTATTTCCATTAAAACTTTGTAGATTTCTACTGGGGAAAAATATTTTCCTGGATGATGCACGGCTTTAAGGAGAAGACTTGCAAATAATGGAGTTCCTGACAAAGGTCCAAAAACCTCTTCTGGATTCTGAACAGCCAACTTTCTGAAATCTCTTAGGTTGAGAATGCTCTGCATTGCGGCATTCATCCAACAGTTATTGAACGAGTTAGAAAACTTGCAAAATTTCATGGTTGGATCCAATTCACAACTTATTTGACTGTGTTCTGATATTTCAGCTTCAGAAGAGGTGCTATCTTCAACCTCTGTGATCATTTCATGCTGAAGAGGGTCCTCTTTGGGCGAAGCGTTAGCTGTGGTTTCAGAGTTAACTTGTCTGTCCCCAGAGCTGGGTGCAATATTCAGGTTCATTTTGACTTCAGGAACACTGACAAAACAACGGTTTTCTGATGTCTTCCTTGTCAACCAGTTAGCTGTAGTTTCAGAGTGGAGTTGTCTGTTCCCAGAGCTAGGTGTAACACTCAAGCCCATTTTGACTTCAGGAACACTGACGAAACAACGGTTTTCTGATGTCTTGCTTGTCAACCTGTTAGCTGTAGTTTCAGAGTGGAGTTGTCTGTTCCCAGAGCTAGGTGTAACACTCAAGCCCATTTTGACTTCAGGAACACTGACGAAACAACGGTTTTCTGATGTCTTGCTTGTCAACCTGTTAGCTGTAGTTTCAGAGTTAACGTGTCTGTCCCCAGAGCTGGGTGCAATATTCAGGTTCATTTTGACTTCAGGAAAACTGATGAAACAACAGTTTTCTGATGTCTTCCTGTTAGCTGTAGTTTCAGAGTGGAGTTGTCTGTTCCCAGAGCTAGGTGTAACACTCAGGTCCATTTTGACTTCAGGAAAACTGACGAAACAACAGTTTTCTGATGTCTTCCTTGTCAACCTGTTAGCTGTAGTTTCAGAGTGGAGTTGTCTGTTCCCAGAGTTAGGTGTAACACTCAAGCCCATTTTGACTTCAGGAACACTGACGAAACAACGGTTTTCTGATGTCTTTCTTGTCAACCAGTTAGCTGTAGTTTCAGAGTGGAGTTGTCTGTTCTCAGAGCTAGGTGTAACACTCAGGTCCATTTTGACTTCAGGAAAACTGACGAAACAACAGTTTTCTGATGTCTTCCTTGTCAACCTGTTAGCTGTAGTTTCAGAGTGGAGTTGTCTGTTCCCAGAGCTAGTTGTAACACTCAAGCCCATTTTGACTTCAGGAACACTGACGAAACAACGGTTTTCTGAGGTTTTCCTTGTCAAAGTGTTAGTTGTAGTTTCTGACCTATTTTTGTTGTCCTCAACTGAATCAGTTCCACCAAGGATGTTTTCACAGATTGTTTTCACTCCCTTACTAATTACAGCTCCAACAAAGAAACAAATGATGAAAAACATTTTTACTAAATCTTTAACTGATCGTAATGTGAAATCATTGCGAATTTATTTCTGTATGCAAGCAGTCTGCCTCCAATAAAGTTGAACAGCAAAGTGAGAGATCTTTGTAGCAAAAGTAAGTAACTCTTTATGACATCATCAATGAGATCACGGTAAGATGATGTCACAAAGGTTCTAGGGAAAGGTCTCGTTTTTTTTATGGTTGCTATAAAAACTCAAATTCTTCGGATCATAAAAAAATACTTATCCAAAGGGAAATTTAATGTTGTAACTCATTAGGGATTCACATTTGAACCGATACAGTACTGATGCACATGAACCTGGGAACTGGTATCTGTAGTCAACGGTACCAGTTTTCTGTACTTTTGTTTATGTGTTAATGAATGTTAATTTGTTTAATATTAAAATCTTAATTTGTTTTTATTTAATACATTTATATATCTCATCACCCAGGCTGAAGTCACCGAGGTGGTTAAAAAGCTCCGCGGTGGCAAGGTTCGGGGGTGGATGAAATCCGCCCTGAGTACCTCAAGTCTCTGGATGTTGTAGGGCTGTCATGGTTGACACGTCTCTTCAACATTGCGTTGCGGTCGGGGACAGTGCCTCTGGACTGGCAGACTGGGGTGGTGGTCCCCCTTCATAAGAAGGGGGACCGGAAGGTGTGTTCCAACTACAGGGGGATCACACTCCTCAGCCTCCCTGGTAAGGCCTACGCCAGGGTATTGGAGAGGAGAGTCCGACCGATAGTCGAACCATGGCTTCAGGAGGAGCAGTGTGGTTTTTGTCCCGGCCGTGGAACACTGGACCAGCTCTACACCCTCTACAGGGTGCTCGAGAGTTCATGGGAGTTTGCCCAACCGGTTCACATGTGTTTTGTGGACCTGGAGAAGGCATTCGACTGTGTCCCTCGTGATGCCCTGTGGGGGGTGTTCCAGGAGTATGGAATCGGGGGCCCTTTATTAGGGGCCATCCGGTCCCTGTACGAGCGGAGCAGGAGTTTGGTCCGCATTGCCGGCACTAAGTCGGACCTGTTCCCAGTGCATGTTGGACTCCGGCAGGGCTGCCCTTTGTCACCGGTCCTGTTCATAACTTTTATGGACAGGATTTCTAGACGCAGCCAAGGGCCGGAGGGGGTCGGGTTTGGGGACCAGTGGATTTCGTCTCTTCTTTTTGCAGATGACGTGGTCCTGCTGGCCCCCTCTAGCCAAGACCTACAGCATGCGCTGTGGCGGTTTGCAGCCGAGTGTGAAGCGGCTGGGATGAGGATCAGCCCCTCCAAGTCCGAGGCCATGGTACTCGACCGGAAAAGGGTGGCTTGTCCTCTTCAGGTTGGAGGGGAGTTCCTGCCTCAAGTGGAGGAGTTTAAGTATCTCGGGGTCTTGTTCACGAGTGAGGGAAGAATGGAGCGGGAGATCGACAGACGGATCGGTGCGGCTGCCACAGTAATGGGGGCGCTGTGCCGGTCCGTTGTGGTGAAGAGAGAGCTGAGCCGAAAAGCAAAGCTCTCAATTTACTGGTCGGTCTACGTTCCTACCCTCACCTATGGCCATGAACTTTGGGTCATGACCAAAAGAACGAGATCCCGGATACAAGCGGCTGAAATGAGCTTCCTCCGTAGGGTGGCCGGGCACTCCCTTAGAGATAGGGTGAGGAGCTCGGCCATCCGGGAGGGGCTCGGAGTAGAGCCGCTGCTCCTCCACATCGAGAGGAGCCAGTTGAGGTGGCTCGGGCATCTATACCGGATGCCTCCTGGACGCCTTCCTCGGGAGGTGTTCCAGGCACGTCCCACCGGGAGGAGGCCCAGGGGACGGCCCAGGACACGCTGGAGGGACTATGTCTCTCGGCTGGCCTGGGAACGCCTTGGGCTCCCCCTGGAGGAACTGGAGGAGGTGTCTGGAGAGAGGGACGTCTGGGCGTCTCTGTTGAGTCTGCTGCCCCCGCGACCCGGTCCCGGATAAGCGGAAGATGACGAGTATGAGTACGATATATCTCAATATATAAACTTTAACAAGTATATCAAAACAAGTGTTTGTATTGTCACATTGCAGTTGTTTCAAACATTTCTTCTCCCATATTGTTGGGTGCAGACAAGGCATGCTAACGGATGCAGGCGTGCTAACGGTGCCGAACGCAGGAATTGTAGACGTGTATCTGAGGCTGATGAAAATGCACTCTTCAGCCTTGAGAAAAATCTTATGCTTAGCTAGGTGTTTTATCAGATTCCACAGTGGCGGGAAGCATTTTGAACAGTGGAGCCATACTTTTGAGCGATTTCTATTAGCTATGCTTTGTTGACGGCTGACAGTTGTATGGGAAGAAACTTGTGCCATCAGAAACTGAATTTGAATTGCTCAGACTGAATGTGTATTTGCGTAGTTTATCATTAAATGCATTGGTTTGAAAATGAATTTCACTAAACTGAAACTGAATTTAATGGTTTAAACTGAATTCATTTGCTTTTAAAATGTATTTCGTTGGATTAAAAATGTTTGTTTGACCACTTTCACTTTCAGGTATGAAATTCAATTTTAGTTCCAAAATACATTTTTTTATGTCAAACATTCAGGTCCTTGAGGATAGCCACAGATTAATCAAACACAGATTCATCGATTTACATGCCACATCAGGTTAAGCTTTCTTTATGGCATTTTGGGCTGGAGTAGTGCAGCGTACATGAACTTGGCGGACGTCAATTTCTACTACTATTGTATGTCCAAAAGTAAAAAATAACGGCAACCATCCTTCCAGCATCCACACCATCCAAAACCAGAGGTAATTAGCATCAGAAGAAGCAATGTTTCACAGAGAAATGGAAGAATTACCAGAAGTAACAGAGCTACTCCTACATGCTGCCACCTCCAGGTGCGCAATTCCAGAATTACTGTGGAATATCCCAAGAAGGACCTAGCTTTCAACAGTAAAGAAAAACTATTTCACAAATAAAGATCTATAGAATATGACAATGTAATTTACTTCTGCATCAGTGACAATAGCTATGCATGTGAGGACATTTATAGCAGATTTAATTCTCCAGTGATAATATACATGGCTCAAAAAATATTTAGATTATTCAAAATGTCCACCCTTTGTCATGAAAGGGTTTGAGGGCGGACCAAAGTGCAGACAAGAGCTGAGCAGCTGCATGTTGTAAAGGGTTTTAGCTTTATTTCCAGAGGTTTTCAAAAGAAACCAAACAAGGCACTGCACATACAAACAAAGTCCTGATCCAAAAACTTACAAGAGGTTCTGCAGGCACATGGAAAAAACTCAGCACGAATACGTGGGTTGAGAACGGGGTATGACAAACACAAGAAACCAGCAACAAACAATGACACAAAACCAACTAATATACTGAGGGATAACAAAGGGCAGGTAATCAGAGAAAACAGGGAACAGGTGCGACAAGGAGGCAGGGAAGCAGAAGGAACAGGTGAAACAAATACAAAGGCTGAGGATGGGCAAAGTAACTAATAAACAATAAACAGAAACACAGACCAAGCAAACCTATAGACAAAGATAAATAATCAAATGGGGGATAAGAAAACTAGAATAATCATGACTAAAGTAAACAGAGAAACTAGAGGGAACATAGGAACAACAATAACAACCTGAGAACAAAGAACCCATAAAGAAAACCTGAATACAAAAGTAAACAAACCTAACCACACTGACTGAATTAACTGGAAAGGAAACAGAAAATAAACTAGTAAACAAGAAGAGTGCAAAGGAACAAATAATAAAACAAAATTAACCACAAAGATACTAAAGAGAAATAAAACTAGAGAATCCAGGGAAGACCAAGAACTATAATAATTACAATAATAATAATAATAAACCATACAAAGTGATAAGAAAACAACCATAAAAGAACTTAAGAAGTAAACACTAGGAGGCGGAAGAGGGAGAAAAGAAAACATGATACAAAAACCAAAATAGAAAAATCTAAGCAAAAGGTAAACAAACACAAAGCCACAAACAAAGTCCAAAAATGTCACTCCGTGACATCCTTTGCTCTGAAGAATGCTTTGCTCCATTAGTATTCTCTCCATGAGCTTCATGAGATAGTCACCTGAAAGTGTTTTCCAAGAAAAACAAAGAACCTCCCAGAGGTTCATTGAGAGACGGCCAAAGTTTAATATTTCAGTCTTCACGGCAAAGGGCAGCTATTTTAAGCTATCTAAAATATAAAACATATTTAAAGTTTTTTTTACAATTTTTTTGTTCACTACATAATTCCATATGAGTTCATTGATCAATTCATGGTTCAAACACCGGTTGTGAATTTAGCCTTTAAGCTCCTTGTTAGAGAACAGCAAGGTGTGCAAAAATTACTGAAACACTGAACACACAATCTCATTAGCAGACTGACAGGGGGCCTTTGTATTTTAGAAATGGTTACCTGCAGCACCTTGTATCACATGCAGGAAACAGCAACTGCAAATGTAAGTTGTGCATTTTCTTCTGAACACTTTATATTATACCCTATTTTCTATAAAATATGGCAGACTCTGATCAAGCTGAAACAACTAAGCAACCTCCTCCTGATTGATTTTATTTACAGAAACATCACAGTTTGGTACATTTTCGGTACGCTTCAATCAAGAAAAAAAAATAAAAAATATACATCTTTTAACATCAGCGGTAAAAAAAAGAATATTTTTCAATTTCTGAAATTAATTTGGTTTTATTATGTTATCAAACTCCAATGAGTACGAAGTTTAGAACTGACAAGGGATTTGGTTGAATTTTCTTCAATGAATAAAGGAGCATAAGCAGGCATAGCCGATGCCTGAATAATGAGATTATACAACAATATAAAATGAAAATGGTCAATGTTGATGTTTAGAAATCTGTCAATAGGATTATGCCCATATTTGAAAATAAAACGTTTAAATTACTTTGTAGTTGTTTTAATATGAGCTATTACAACATTTAATTTCCCTTTGGGATTAATAAATTATTTTTGAATTGAACTGAATATTTCGACTACCTAGTGTCAAAGCTGTACCTGAATGCAACATGAGCAGATGTTGGGAAAATCCCCTCTCATCAATGGAGATTCCTCTGACTGGCATCTCATAGGATGTACGGAGTTTGGGCTGATTGCTAGCTTCTTTCTCCACTGTAGCTGCATGAAAAACCTTAATGTTCCCAAAAAGCAGAGTTTAGTGATCGCTGGGAGTTCTCTCCACTTTGCTTTGGAGTCACCTTTTAAAGCTGCCCTACAAAGGGTTGTATTGCACACTCAGTTCCTGCATGTGTTCAGCTGTAAAACAACCGGTATTCATTCGGTACATGTCTGTACTAAACCCAAAATAGGATGAACCGGACAGCAATCAGGCCTGAGTAATAAAATGTGGTTAATCACAAGTAATTCAGAATTTACCAAAGGGGGCAACTAGATATTCACTAATGACAGTTGGCTTGGACAGTCTTAATAAATAATGTTATCGTTTGGAAACTGCATTTTGTTTTTACACAGATTGTTTAATGACCTGAAACATTTAGGTATTGTAAGTAAGGAATCTGTAAAGGAGCAAATACTTTATCTCTGCATTATACACTCCCTGGTTTTTAGGCTCAGGTCAAGACTCTAGCCTGGGTCCTGGATTGTTCCTGATCCAGATTACTCAGTCATTTACAGATTATTTAGTAACTTTATTCTAAACTCCTCAAAATTACTCCTACTGTATTTTCTATAAATCAGTAGGTACATTTATTCATGAATCAATCTGTACATAGATCTATAAGGTGACAGTGAAGGATAAGTTGCAGCAGGCTCTCTCTGGTACTTTCGGACAAGATTGACCAGATTCACCCCTCGGACAGTGACTGTAAAGCCTGTGTGCTTTCATGCCACAGCACCAGTCAAACTGTTCATTTTACCTCTAATCGTGCCATTTATCAAGATGCTGCTTCATCGCGTTAACTGGATCTGAGCGCAGCCACAGTGTGCTTTAATTATTAAAAACTGATGTCAGACATGGCAGTTGCACCACAGCCTGTTACACTTTCCTTGATAATCTACAAGAGATGACAAAAACATCCAGAGACATTTGACTGAAAACATTCATTTCAATATTATTTAGAAAACACCTAAAAGTATATTTTAATGTTGGTAATTAACAAGTTGTCTTTCTTCAGTTCGGCGCTACAAAAACCAGCTGGCACAGAGACACAATGAACACCTTACAGCCAGAGTAGTCTGCTACTCTACTGGGAAACAAAATAAGCATATTTGCAGTATTACAAAATGCCTTTTAAACAACTCATTGGGTGTATATACACATATATGTTCATTTTTAATCTCTTATAAAGTTTATATATATATGATCAGGCCTCTAGCACATATGCCCCTTTTCAACTAGTGCCTCCTCAGTGCGGCTCGGTACGGCTCTACTCGCTTTTTAGGTTTTTCTATTAGTAACGGTTACATGGAACCGTTACTATTTTTAGTACCTGCTTGCTTGCAGGAGGGGGCGGAGTCACTGGACACAGCATACATATTTTGATTACTAATATCTTCAACGGTTAAGTCGTTGTAGATTTGGCTTATTGTGTATATGACCATAACAGCAAGCTAGCATTAGGTAGCGTTAGCTTACCTCCACACCTCCTTCAGCTTTTACCATTCCATGCCTTCCCTCTCTCTCCTGTACTGATCCAGAGGGATCCGTCTTGCCTTCTCTGGCTCTTCTGTCACTCTGAGTCTGAGAACAGCCATAGACCAAGCAGCAGGTCCTCCATTGTTGTTGTGTTTTTGTCACTACAATTCACCTCATGTTACTTTTTAGGACTGTGGGGCTGCCTTGACATTGACGATCTTGTCCACATTGATACAGTACTCAATAGTAATGGAAAATTAACCAAACCGTGTAGAACAGAACTGACCCGAGACAAATCGAGCAATATATTAATTCAGCCCATCTACCATTGAGTTAATAGTCACTACAGCAAGGCTGAAACTGATGGTGAAGGTGCGCAGATCTCACACTTGTAAATGTAAATAGGGAAATTCCACATATGGTGAGGAAACGTCTGAGTGCAGAGGTGACAACCGAAGCAGCAGGATCATGGTTTCTAGATGAAACCAGCAAGAAAAAGTCCTGACTACCATTCCACTGAAACCACGCTTTCAAACAGCCTTACAGAGTCTGGAGGCCATAGAGTGTCTGAATCCAGCGTAAGGAGGGCTTTACATTCACCTATCAGTTAATAACAAAACATCTTTTAAAATCAGCTTGTGTTTCTGTTCGTTTTTATTCCATTCTCCACCAAAATGTAGAAACTCTGACAGTCACAGCCTAAACAAACAGCAGCTACAATCCAATCTCCTGATAGATATCTGCAGCTGTTACTTCACTGTATTCCCTCATTTGGCTTTCAGCTGAGGTCAGTGCGCTGCTAAACAAACACCAACGTCAATTTACCCATTTTGCATCCATTCCCCGCAGATGATTATGAGGTGCATTTCTGCGCCTGATGGAGAGATTAATCTTGCTTTGATAGAAATATGTCAGGTTGTGATTTATCACTGCGGACAAATCTGTGCAAGAAACGCCTCTCCTCGTGACAGCTCTATCGGGGCAGGAACGTCCCAAAATGTCACCTGTTGTTCGTAGAGTGACCTTCTAATTTTCTAATTCAATTTCAACACCCGCATCTCCCCCTCCTTACCCCTTCATATCATGAACCAGTAATAACAATTACACTGCGTGACTGGCTCAAAAACCTGCAATTCCCCTACTTTAAATCACAACTCAAGTAGTCTTTTATTAGACTGCCTGGTTAAATCAATCTAAATCTAAGCATAATAACTCTCTAATCAGGTGCTGGGGAGAATAATAGGTTGTCACGCTCCAGGAAAAATAGGCAATCATGGAATGTTTTCTTTAATTAGGCCGACTAAAGTAGAAGGGCACGGCGGCGGTGCGGGACACATTCATCATAGCCAAGGTGGGAAATTACTTCAATTACTCAGGAAGGGGAGAGCGGAGTGGATTACAGAAGTCGGAGAAGCAGAAGAGAAGAGATCGTGATCTGCAAGGAAGTCCACATGACACTGAGGGAAGGAAAGGTAAAAAAAAGAAAAAAGCCATTTTGAATAAAAGTCCCACAGCAGTGTCAAAAGATAGGGACGATGGTCGGCTGGAGAAAATGGTCCAATTTGGAAGTAATTTGGTCTAAACATCAATTGATTTCCAAGAAGATTCAAACTAAACACTGTAAAGATGTCTGATTTAAAGATTTTCAAGCAGAACATGGCAGAAACAACAACTCTGCCTCCAGTGGCTTGCCATTCTTCAACAGTGCATCCTAGTGCCGTGTGTTTCCCAGGTAGAGGAGGCACACATGCCTGGTTATATTGCCTTCTGCTACCAGAGCTTGACAGGGCCAGCCTTTGTTCCTCACCTTTTCCTTCCTTGCACCACGTTGATAGACTCTGACCCCTGCAGACAGGAAACATCCCACAGGATCCAAGGTTCAGGGCATGCTCTTACCGAGTTGTAGGGCAATCTCAATGTGGCCCTTATCAAATTTGCACAAACCTGCACGCTGTCCGTCTTTGCTGCCTACTAAACATACAAATTTTAGGAAAACTGTTCCCTTGCTGCCTAATACAGTGGCGTTATTCAGTGTTCACCCCTTACAAAATCCTTCTGTTTCTGCTTTTTTTTCCCACCTGAATGTTTCAGATGAAACTTATCATCCAAGCCTATAACCATAATATGTATATTATGGCTATTTAACATTGCTTTGGAGACATTCTGGCCCACTGTTCTTTGTAGAATTGTTTATACTGAGCCACGCTGAAGGGTTTTTGCTGTCATGCCACAGCACCTCAATCAGATTTAAGCCCGGACTTTGACTAGGCCACTCCAAATTTCTTTTTAAAATGTATTCATTTATTGTTTGAGCTATTCAAAAGTGGAATTCCTGGGGTGCTTTCGATCACTGTCCTGCTTCATATCCCAAATCCGGCTAATCTGAAGATGAAGATGAATGGCAGTTGTTGACATCTGGGGCACAAGCAGTTATTAGGCTGAGGGGGCAAGTGTTTTTCGTCCATTTTTGATCATGTTACTGTTAGATAAATGGGGGAAAGTGTGTGGTAATGCCATGAATTGATGTGTATGAGTGCTGTGCATGTCTATACTGATACAGTGTGTTTCCTGACTTAGTTTACAGCTTAGTTTTGCTTACCTCGCCTCTTCAGGCATCCAGTGGTCCTTGGAGATCGCACCTTGGCTGTTCTTTCTCCACAGGTGGCGCTACAGACCCAGCATTCACTCTCTGCAGTCAGCATGTCCCGCCTCCAGGTGCCACACCTGTTCTTTATCATCCTCATTATCCTCTTCCAGCTGAAGATCCATCTAGAAGAGTCAAAGTCACATTGATTAATGTTTGTCTCACTAAATATAATTATAATATAACAACTATTGATTATTTTGCTAAGCGATTGATCTGTTGGCTATTCTTTTGATTAATAACTGGAAAGCAAAGCAGTCACTGCTCTGAGTGGGTTGTTCTTTAACCAAATGGCATGTTTTAGAGTCAGTTAACGATTATTTGATTACTAAATTAGTTGACAATTATAATTACTATCAATTAATCCGATTAATTGTTTCAGCCTTGAAGTTAAGCTTAGCATAACGTGGCATAAGTTAGTTTTGATTACTTTACCTTAGTTTATACCAGTTCTGCCTACCTTACCTGCTTAGTTTATTAAATGTAATAAAACTCAATTCAATAGCACTTTATTTAATTTCAAAACCAGTTGGGTTTTTTTGTAATTTGTTCTGAAATATTAATTGAGGTCTAGAACATATTTTGTCCTGCATTTGACCTTTTCATTTTCTTTAAAATCCGAAGTCAAAAAACAAAACCGAAAAACCTTCTGAATTACTTTTAATGAAAATAATTGAAAAGATGACCTAGAAATCTGGCCGCTTGAAAGGAAAATATGAAGAAATTACACATGGGTTTCTTTGTGTTGAGCAAGTCCGCGGTGTGGTTTGAACACGTTGTGAATGGGTTAAAAAAGGATATTAAACAGGTTTTGCAGAAGTGAAGAAGAAAATTAAATGAGATGTCAACTAAAAAATTTAATTTTAAAAGTAATTACTGCAACAAAAAAGGCTGAACTGAGGAGTACCAGAGATTATTAGCGGGAGATGATACAAAAGAAGGAAATATTTACTAAAATAGTGATAGTAGTAGTAGTTTTTTACTTGTTTTAAGCTTTAAAGTGGTTTACTGCACTTTATTCTTTAACCTAAAGCCTTTCTGAGAATATTTTAAAAGGGCTTAAATTAACAATTATAATGGCATAACTTTACACGGTTACATTAATAATAACTTCCAAATAATGTTATTTTTATTTTGCCAACTCTTTTTTGTTGTCGACAGTACAGAACCCTAAAAAGTTGTCCTAATAACCAAATTAAAACATTTTAACCTCTCTTTAACCACCTCTATTATAATGCTAAAACTATTAGCAGTGAAGACATTGAATGCATGCCAGCTATTTAACCTAAAATGCACAAGTTCCATTCAGCATTAAATAAATTTCACACAAGTGACGGTTACCAGCGCGACCTTTACATTATTACTTCACGTCCCATGTTTAAGCTCCAACCTCACCCAGATCAGTCCCAGAAGACCAGTTTGTAGTAGATGATGGAGAGGCCTCTGTCAGGATGACGCCATGGTGGTAATCAGACCAGGACTTTCCCTGAATGGATCAATAAAAGGACTGCAGGGTGTTCACGTCTTTCAGCTCAGCAGGATTATCAGGTTGGAGTTATCCATCATGAACTGAGAGGTGGTCGATGGCAGAGCAGCCATAAGGTAATCAGAGGAAAGGAGAGTGTTGCTTCTGAAAAATGTGCTTGTTTTAAAAGTTTGTTGGATTGTAGGTAGACAAGTAATTTATGAAAACAATAAAGCTTTAAAGTTTGGTTTGCTGTAGCTGCTTAAGGTGTACACGTGTCAAAAAGTATTTACCCCCTCACAGATTTATTCTGTTTTCTTTTTTTTGCTTTTTCTCATACTAAAATGTCTAATATTAACACCAGACAAAGATAAGCTATTAAAAAAAATGCAGTTTGTAAATGCCAACTTCATTTAAGGTAAAAAGGTATCCACACCAACCTGGCGGTTAATTAAAACATATTTGCTCCCTATTTAAAAACCATGAATTGTGATTGAAACTGTGTGTCATGTAGGAAAAGATGAGGGAGCATCTGTGGCTCTAAAGGAGTTTTACTGAGGGTCCAGCTAGATAAAACTCTTTAGATTGTAAAGGTTGCAGACCCCTGAACTAGCCAAACCCAGACCTGCTTGTCCTGTAGAATCAAACTACTTAAACAGAACCTGTCTGACGACTGGAAGTAGGCTAACGGATCTCTAAAAGTAACACATCCTGCAAATATCTTCCCAGGAGTGTCTGGCCCAGAGAAAACATCTAAAGGTCTACAGCCGTCACTTGCCTCAGTTAAGGCCACTCTTTAGATGATTCACATAAATAAGACTAGGCAAAAAATTGTGTCCATGGGGAAGTTCAAAGGTCAGAACACAAATATCCATCATGTGGTGACCTTAAGTTGAATCTCTTTTAGGTTATTCAGCAGGGCAACGAACCAAAGCACACTGCTCTGACGAGTCCATCTCTGAATGACTGAAATAAAAAAATTAAGGTTTGGAGTGGTCTAGTCAAAGTCCAGACCTAAACCCAACTAAGATGCTGTGTCGTGACCTCTGCTTGAAAACACCAATGTGGTTCAATAAATACAATTCTGCAAAGAGGAGTGGGTCAAGGTTCCTCCACAGTGAAGTAAAAGACTGCAAGTTATCACAGTTGATGACACCAAGGGGGCACACCTAGCTTAGGAGGCCTTTCCTTTCTATATAAACTACTTCTTGTATTTACTCAGGTTTTGTCTGAAAATAAAAATATGTTTTATGATCTAAAACATTTAACTGTGACAAAAAAAGCAAATAGAATTAATATTTAAAGGGGAAATATGTCATGGTATGACATCCTTGGACTTGGTTTGTGTTTTTGTATTAACTGTTCTTAGGTCTATGGTTTCCTTTATTGTTAATTAGTTCCACCTGTCCCTTATGCCTCCATGTCTCCTTGCCACACCTGTTCTTAGTTCCTGTGATTACCTGCCTTTGTTTTCTCCCTGTATATTAGTTGGTCTGTGTTCTTTGTTCCCCGCTGGTTCCTCCGTCACTATTCCTCGTTCACTACCCCTGTTTATGCTCAGTTTTGCTACGTTACAGAACTATGTACACATGTAAGTTTTTGGCTCGACTCATGTTTGTACTTGTTGGATTATGTTACATTTTGGAGACCTTTAATTAAAGAAAAGTCTTCCTCTCATCATGCGGCTGCCAAGCTCTTATCTGCACTTTGGTCCGATCCAAACCAAGAACGTGATAAAATATTCCTCCAGGACAGTGAATAACGTGAAATAACGAGCTCTTGCCTGCTAAACATAACTGCACTAAACTAAAGAACGAAAGTGGTGGAAATGAGCCTCTGCTTTAGAGATGTAGAGAAGACAGGTTATTCTGGAGGGACTGTATATCCATTTGGGCCTGGGAATACTGTGGGGTCCTCTAGGATGAGCTGGAGAGGTATGTCTGGGTTTCCTTCCTGGACCAGTTAGCCCCATGACCCAGTCTCAACCCTGAATGGACAGACTGCCTGAAAGTCCACACTAAGCATTTCCATAAATCACATCCAGATTAGTGTTTTATTAATTGAACGTTCAACCAACCATACAACCATATTTCTAACCAGGAGATCTGTAATACATTTCCAAGGAACTGTGTGTTGGACCCACCACAGTTTCCTTTCATGTGTGTGTCGTATTTAACCCCGGTCATCTTTCATTAACCTTTCTTCTTTTACGCTTCACTTTCCTCTCTTTTGCCTCACTTCTTCGTCCTCCCGTATCTCCCCACCGTTTTTCAGTCTACTTCCTCCTCTCACTGTCCCTTCTTTCTGCTTGACTGACCACAGGGCTCCATCATCATCATCATCATCATCATCACAAAGCCATCCCAATTATTGTTATAAAGGCAATAAATCATTTCAGCTTTCATCCACTGTTATTGATGAATGACCACTTATTTGTCATCTAATGCAGTGAAAAATGATGAGCCGGGCAGGCAGGGTTTCCCCCCTGCTCCTCCGCTGGCTGATGTGATCCAGGACAGCAGTGATGGATTGTATCCTTAAACTGTTGTTACATGTTTAATGTGGAGCTCAAACCTGACATCTCACTTAGTCTGCGTTTCATGAAGACATTCTGCATTAGTGGCAAAACAGTGAAAAGAAATTCTGTTGTAGATTCGCTGCTGTTGATGACCCAGTTTGGGCCAGACTTCAGCTGTCAGAAAGATGGCCTAACATTAGACTCTAGAATTGAACATAAAGCTGGAAACCAGGATAAAACATACTCAATAACAAGCCCTTCACCAGGAAAACAAAGTTACAAGTAAACTTGAAAACAGGTCAAAACCAGCTGGAAACCAGGACAAACCAATCTAAAACCAAGGAAAGAACTGGGACAAAACAGTCCATAACCAGTATAAGGTTTACCAAAAGCAAAGCAGAAACTAGAAAACTTCAGGTGTCAGACAGATGGGCCTGATGTTTGCCTTTAAATGTTTTGGTATACAGAGGAGTTCATGCTTGACTCAACGGCTGCTTCTGTTTGATATGAGGTGTTTTTTTCCCAACATGCTTTGTTTTGTTTTTAATTCTAAACATGGCCTGATGCGTTCTGACTGGGGGTGCACCGATATGAAACATTGGGCCAGTATTATGGCCGATATCCCATATTTACCATTATTATATGTATTTCCCTACCCCTTCGACAGCTTGAAAACATTTATTTGATACCGATATGTTAAAGAACGATTAACATCAGCCGATACCGATGTTAATGCAGATATATCTATATGCATCCCTAATTATGACTAATCACATCCACTTGGTTTCATCTGTGCATTGTTTAGAAATTTAACATGCCAACAGAGGCCTGGGTTTTCTGCAACTTCTCTGAGCATTGCCTGGGCTGACCTTGGGGTCATTTTAATGTGATATCCACTCCTGGGAAGACTGCAGTTACGACATCATAATTCATTTTACTGAGCACAGGCCCCCCTTAGGGCTGTGTCCTTAGTCCTTTGTTCTTTTACATACTGACAGATATCTGAACTTGCAAACTTGAGCACAATGATGAAACATTTTAATGAAAGGTATGGGCAAGCCAACTAGTATGGGCATTAAAATCTGTCCCCGTCAACAAAAATAAGGAACTTTTTGACTGACAGACAGACAAAAGGTCTGATCAGTGGCTTCCCCTATAGATGACATTTGGGTATGGCAACTACAGCATAACTAGCAACAAGACTTTCGTCAGTAGACAGTGGAGACATGGAGTTGGATGTTGGCTCAGTGGTATTGAGCTTCCGTTACTGCAAACAAGCCCCTATGATCAGCCCTCCATCACCGTGCTTGAAAGTTGGTATGAGGCGAAATGTTTGTAGGCATGTTTGTTTTTTTTCCTATAATTACAGCGGAAGAACTTTGATTTCCTACCTGTTCTGGATCCTCTTGTTCTGCTTAAAATGACTCGAGGATTGTTGATGTCTGAGCTTGCCGCAACACATCTGTATAAGGCAAAGCAGAGAAATCTTCCCTTAACGCCCCTGTTGATGTGAGCTGTCAGTCAGCTGTGTACAATAGCACAAGGTGAATTTCCCCAATATATTAAAAAAGATGCTGGCTGTTTGATAATTTTCAAAGCCCCATATCTAGAAATATATACCAACTCAATTGTTCACTTAATTGAACATCCAGGTGATCTACTATTATCTAATATTCTGAATATATTTTATAAAATAAATATTTTTCATAAGATAATGAGCTTAGGTGTTTCCCTTCTTTATCTACAAACATAAATATTATTTTTGGAAACAATTTTACCAACATAAATTGCTAATTATAATGTTGTAATAATAAATTAATTATTTTCAGTCAAAAAAAAACACATGTAGAAGAAATTACTTTGTTTTATACAACCTGTCTTGCAAAAATACAGCCTTTTAAAACCAGTAGAACTAAATTAACTGCATCCTTGGCAACCGTGTTTCAAGTGCTTTTATAGCTTTAGTTCATATTTTTAGGACCTTCACTTTGACACTTTAATCCTGAATACAAAAGCTTTATTACTTACAGCAGGGTGAGCAGTGAGCTGCAGTACTACATTTAACAAGTACCACCAAAATAAATACAAAAAGCATCTATGCCTTTTACAAGATTAAAGTCCTGAGAAACGTTTCAACTATTGATTTAGTTTCAGCTTGAAAAAGTAAACTAAGCAGCAAAATATTCATTCAGGCGTCTACATGGGAGAAAGGAGCTTTTTTATTGAAGTAACGCTCTTTGCTTGGTGTCAGATTGGCTTGTGCTGTTTTTGTGACTATCTAAATGCACATAGAACAACCAGGGCAAACAGGGAAACATATAAATATTAAATATATAAATTTTTTTGCTTGTTTGTTTTGTAAATTTGTATATATACAGTGTTTGTACTATGTAGAAGAATATGGCTGAATTATCTGGGAACTCTGACTGTCGAATGTTCATCAGAGAAACAGCCTGGGGGAAGAAATTGTCTCTGTGGCAGCTGGTTTTAGCAAACAGCGCTCTGTAGCGCCGACCTGAGGGTAAACAGTTTGTATCCAGGGTGTGTGGGATCTGCAGAGATGTTAGCTGCCCTTTGCCTAAAACTGTACAGGTCCTGGATGGAGGGAAGGTCAGACCTGATGATTCTCTCTGCAGACCTGATTGTTTGTTGCCGTTTGGACCCGTCCTGTTATGTGGACAAGCTGACTGTAATTTTTCTCAAACTAAAGTCTAGAGCGAGAATTTTTAAGCCAGCAATAATTTAAATTAGCTTTAAAGTCTGACATTTTTGAGAGAAAAAACTTTTTTTTAAATGAACAGCCAAATGCATCAGAATGGGACAGCAGATCAGGTAATATGGACAAGCAACAATACCACAGCACAATGTTAAATGATACAACCATCAAGCAAATGTTAACGTAAATTACACAGCGAGCAACAAAAGGAAGTATTTAAAGACTGATGTGTCTCAAACTGGATAAGTGAGATCGTTTTAGACCCTGAACTTTTTCACATTTTGTATCGTTACAACCACCAGTTCCAGAGTATTCTGTGGGATTTTATGAGATAGACCAACACAAAGAACTACGTTACGACATGTTTTATTTTGAAATAGTTTACAAATACAAATCTGAAAAGTGTGGCATATGTTTGTATTCAGCTGCCCTGAGTCAACACTTTGCAAAACCTCCTTTTGTTGCAATTACACTTGCAGGTCTAATGGGTATGTCTCTACCAGCTTTCCACATCTAGAGACTGAAAAGTTCATCATTCTTCTTTACAAAATAGTCCAAGGTCAGTCAGACTGGATGGAGAGCATCTGTTTGCCACACACTTTTCAGTTGGATTTAGGCCTGGACTTTGACTGGGTCATTCTAACACTTGAATATACTTTCATCTAAAACAGTGGTGTCCAAAGTCAGTCCTCAATAGATGTCCAGCATGTTAAAAGTGTTTCCCCAGTTAAACACACCTTAATTAAATGAATAGTTCATGAACAGGTTTCTGCAGAACTTAATGGCAAACTGAGTAGGTAAATCAGCCATTAGCTGTCATGAAACTGGGACAGATCTAAACATGCAGGACACTGGCCCATGAGGACTGGAGTTGAACAAACCTGATCTAAACTATTGCATTGTAGCACTATCAGTGTGTTTAGGGTTGTTGTCCTGCTGCAAGGTGAACCTCCATCCCAGTATCTCAGGATTCTTTGTTCCTGCTGAAGAATAACCACAGCAAGATCCTGCCAACACCATGTTTCACCATAAGGATTGTATGTTCAGGGTGATGTGTCTTCCACCACAGGTACCAATTTGCATATAGGTCAGAAAGTTCAATTTTGCTCTCATCTGACCACATCACCTTCTTCCAGGTGCTCACTGTGGTTATCCTACATGTAGCTTTCTTTAAGCAATGGCTCCTTGTCTTTGTCCATAAAGTCTATGTTTAGTTGAGTTTCAGCATATTCTACCAGAGCTGTGGGTCCTTGCAGCTCCTCCAGAGTTCTGGAGCTGCTTCTCTGATTAATGCTCTTCCTTCCTGGTCTGTCAGTTTCTGTGGACAGCCATGTCTTGGTGGGTTTCTAAATGGACACTACTCCAAGAGATGTTTAAAGCTTGGGATATTGTTTTATAACCTAACCCTGCTTTAAACTTCTACTCAGCCTTCTCCCTCCCTGACCTGTCTACTGTGTCCCTTGGTTTTCATGATGCCCTTTGTTCTAATGTTCTCTATCAAACCTCTGAGGCCTTCACAGAAAAAACAAACGCATTTAGACTCAGAATAAATCATTCACGAGAGGACTCTATTTACCAATTAGATGGCTTCTGGATGTTTGTTCTGGAATTCATTTAGAGGTAAATCAGCATGAAGAGGGCTAAATAAAAATACATGCCATGGATTTTGCATTTTTATTTCAAGAGAAAAAAAATTAATGAATCTATATCTTTTATTTCACAACTTTTGACTACATTATGTTGCTCTGGCACTTACAATCCCAATAAAAGTCATAGATGTTAGTGGTTGTAGCACAAAACATGTGGAAAAGTTAAACTGGTATCAAAACAAGGCTGCTTTTATTATTTAAGTGATTTCCAGGTATGAATAAATATGGGAAAAAGTAAAAGGTGCTGTCTAAAAGTCTTCTCTTTCTATAAACCACCTTTTCCTTCCTTCCCTCCATCCATCCATCCTTCATAAATCCATCCACCCATCCTTTTCGTCCCTCTGTCATTCACCCAGGAATCCATCCATCCTTCCTTCTCTCCTCCAGCTATCAATCTGTTTCTCCTTCATCCATTCATCCTTCATTACTCCTTCCTTACTGACTGCAATCAGTCTTTCCTCACCCTTCTTCCTTCCTTCATCATCCCTCCATTCTTCTCTCTCCCTTCCATAAATCCATCCAACCATGCATCCTTTTTTTCATCTTCTCCTCCTTTGTCTTTCTGGGTTTTCATATTTAAAGCCTGAACCCAGTAGAAATATCTGTAGTACATATTTGGCAAAACCTTTGTGTTTATACCATTAAAAACAAAAATGTATAGGAACCCTGTCAATATTGTTGCAAAGCACAATGGTGCAAACTTTAAACCCGTAAGGTTATCTTCAAATAAATAAAAAATTGTTCACAAATATATTTGTGCCTGTCTTTTCTTTTTCAGGTCCCAAAAATTACACTGTGTGTACAAGAAAAATAAGTGCCCGTTTTCAACTAAAATGGGCTAGTAAAATCTTTTTTAAACCACTTTAACAAAAGTATAATGAAGAGGAACACTGAAATGCCTAGGAAGAAATTAAATTGTCTTAAAAAAACAAACTATCCCTCAACAGTGCTGAAACCTACAATGCCACATTTGGAGTTCTGTTAAATCAAAGCACTTAAATACATTATTTGAGTATTGTATAAAGTTTTGATCCCTACGCAAACTACAGTTTGACATTATTATTAAACTGTAAAAAGGGTGATATTATTCTGTGCAACTAAAGAAAAAGGTGGATTAAATTTAAGCTAACGTACGTTAGCAAAGGCCGCGGTAGCTCGATGCTAACGTTTAGCAAGAAATTAGCATACAGGCTAATTTCTAACAGTTTAAAGACGAAATAAACACGTAAATGTATCACCAACTCACCACTGTATCGTTCTTCTACCATAATAAGCAAAACGTTGGTAGTGTAAATTAAGAACAAACTTTTAGATACAGTAAACTCAAACTTTACAGGGTGTTTGGTTTATCAGGTTAGCGCACCTGTGCTCACTGAACGGCCATTAGCAACCTATCAAATTAGATGACTGCTTGGTGACATGTTAGCATTCTGCTAATGGCAATGACGACAGTCACATGGGGTCAAAATTGTAGTTTAACAAAAACCAGAACACAAATATTGGACTGGGATGAACAGAACCAGTAACATAAACAACAACACAACTAGGAGAACAAGTCCAGTTGGACCACTCAGCAGCCGTTGTGGCTCACTCAGCCTCTTCAATATTGTATTGAAAATGAATATGAATATAAATAAAAAGATATTTAAAACCATTTAGTGTGATACTAATATTATTAGTAATAATACATTTTACTAGTAGTATTTACTAGTAGTATTTACAAAGTGCTTTTCAGACAAAAAATTAAATTCCACTGCAATAAAGTGCAATCAGCTAAACTGCAATAGAAAAAAAAGTTATTTACAAGCAAAATAAGTACAACAAATAGGAGCAGACAAATAACATCCAAAAAAGAAAAGAAATACAGCTGCAATAGAAATGCAATTTTATTAAAATCACCCATAAACATTGTGTTTTAGGTTTAGTGTTAAAAGAGTGAACAACTTTTAAAGTTTCTGTCCCAGAGCTTTGGGCCATGATTCAATTCAATTCAATTCAAAAATACTTTATTAATCCCAAAGGGAAATTAAATGTTGTTGTAGCTCATTATGAAGGTTTCTTCAAAGAGCCGTTGTAGATGCTGATGTCTGTGGGCAGGAAGGATCTCCTGTAGGTCTGTCTTACAGCAGATCTGAAGAAGCCTCTGACTGAAGACACTCTGTTGTTGTAGGACAGTCTGATGAAGAGGATGCTCAGGGTTCTCCATAATGTTCTTCATTTTATGAAGAATCCGTCTTTCCACAATAATCTCCAGAGGTTCCAGTGGAGTCCCCAGAACAGAGCCAGCCTTTTTTATCAGCTTGTTGAGCTTTTTTAAGTCCCTGGCTCTGATGCTGCTTCTCCAGCAGATGATGGTAGAAGAGATCACACTTTCCACAACAGACTTATAGAAGATATGCAGCATCTTGCTGCAAACACTGAAGGACCAAAGCTTCCTCAAGAAGTACAGTTTGCTCTGTCCCTTCTTGTAGATGGCTTCACAGTTGCATCTCCACTCTAGTCTGTTGTCCAGGTGAACACCGAGGTATTTATACTCCTCCACCACCTCCACTTCTTCTCCCATGATATAAATAGTTTTTGACTTATTTCTGTTTCTCTTAAAATCTACAATCATCTCCTTTGTTTTAGTCACGTTCAAAATGAGATGATAACTGAAAAGCAAGCGTCCTTCACCCTGTTTTCAGTCTAATCCAGTGTTTCTCAACCCTGGTCCTCGAGGCACACTGGCCTGCATGTTTTAGATGTTTCTCTGCTTTAATACACCTGATCCAGATTATTGCAGTTCAGCAAAACCTGTTAATAGGCAATGAAATCAGGTGATACCCTGTATAAACACCAGGGTATTACCATCAGATGACCTTTATCATCTAAGTGAAACAGACCTGGCAATAATGTCACTAAGATATGGGGAAGCAAGATCATACAGAGAATTAAGAACAAGAACCAAAATATTAGTTTTCACTAAATATCTGTTTCTATAAAATTATCTACATAACAGCTTTATAGTGGGTTTCTTTTTTGAGAAAACACACAAAATAACTTTTTGATGACTGTCACCATTCAAATGGCCACTAGGTGGAGGTGTTGTATAAAATTGATTTATTTCTTCCTCTACCTTTTAAGCATTTTGTAAAATACACGACCACAGTAATAATGCAAACGTGCTGCAATTAAAATATTTAGCCACCAGATGGCAGTGTCTGTCAAAATATAGTTAGTTTTAATTCGGTTATGTCATCATTAAGAATGTATTACCAGTGTGGTGCCACTGTAAATACTATTCTATTGTTAAAATAAATGTATTTTAATGAGCAGCGTATTGCCTAAAAAAATCCTACTCCTAGCTGGAAGTGATTATTTAATGTAATTTTCTAATTTATTATGAAATGCAATAAGAGGATTTTACAGGCAATAGTACTGCCTCGTTGTCTTTTATTAAAGCTGCATCTGCATCTACTGTCACTTTAGAAATTAGCTTTACTGAACCCAACATGTAGAGGTAAATGGAGTCCAACAGAGCAGAGCTTTTATTCTCCATAATGTTTTTGAAAAAAATGGCTCAGATCCATTTCATTTGTCAAGGGGCTACTTAAGAATGAAAGATTGCCCCCACCCCCTACCCCTTTTTTAAAAAATCCAAGGACATATGAGCTCATGGTGCCTGGCCGGCTGCCTAGATGAGGACAAGGAGGAGGAGCCGGATGTATTTATCAGGTGCATTACGTCACCGCGGGCCAATCCCCTGCTCTCTGGCACGAGCTTTCAAAGCAATGTATGCCACAGAGTCAGGCATGTGCAGGTTTGGCATGAAACAACCAGGACAAAGGAGCATCCCAAGGTCAAATCAGCTTTGGTTTGGATGTCCAATGAGTCAATGACTCGCGGATTACGATTTTGATACAACTAGCTGCAAGCAATAGATGAATTTAAGACTGTAAACAGGTAATCTAGGATTTTGTTTTAAATTTTTGAAATCAGATATGAGCATTTGATGCCTTTACGCAAAACAAACGTCGGAAATTTGTTCTTTACATCCATAAAAACAAAGAAATGCTTAACAAGTTCCTTAAAATAAGGTGCTTGAGACAAAGATAATTTTCTTCAAGGTTTTTATACATTTTTGCATAAAGATGTTGAATTTTTGGATTAACAGGAATTAGGCTAAAACTCGCTTTATATCTCTCTAAAGTCATTGCATTATCTAGATATCTATTTCCAGTTTCACTTTTGAGTCCTTCTGTCAGCATTTTTGTTTTAATTTCTGTTTGTTAAAATAAGCATAGACTCTTTAAGGTTACATTATGAGTCCTTTTCAGAACTGTTTTGTTCTTTTGGTAAAATGTGACTGTTTGACAGTAGGTGTAAGCGGAAAATCATAATTAGCACAAATAAAGGCTTGAAATCATCCGTCTGTGTGTAATTATTTAAACAATGTGTTTCAATTAGTTAATTGATTAACTTTTCAATAATATTCATATTTATTGAATGGGTATGTAGTTGGATTAGATGAGGCTGAGGCTAGACTCTTTGGATGACATTGCATATATCATGTTTAGAGGAAGCTGGTTCTGCAATTCACCCCAAAATCACAATGGCAAAAGTTTACAGGTGGGAGCATCATGGTGTGGCCTGCCCTGCAATATTTGGTACTGGCAGACTTCAGATCACTGAAGGAAGGATGAAAGGAGAAATGGACAGTAACATTCTTGATAAGAATCTCAAGATGAATTAGGACCCTATTCTCAAACACACAGCCAAGGCAACTCTAAGATGGTTTCAGAGAAAAGGAAGTAAAACTACTAGAATGACCTAATCACCTGATTTTGACTGACTCCCAGAACTTTCAAGATTTGAACATAGTTTGTGTGGAAGAATGGGTCAAATCACACCTGAGCAATCCTTTCAGTTATATGAAGTGTGCCAGTACCATATGCTGTAAGACAGCCCGCACCCTAATATTCCCACCTGTAAACATCTGGGGGGATCATCTTGGTGTTTTTGGTGTGATATGCAGAATAATCTTCCTCCAACCAAGGCGTGTGCAATGACATCCAAAGAGTTTAGCTTTGGCCTTATGACCAGAGTCTACTCTCCCAGTATTTCACTAATTTGTCCAAATCTTCAGCAGTAAACTTTAAACAAGCTTCAACATGCTTTTTCTTCAGCAGTGGAGTCTTGCGCAGTGAGTCTCCATACAGAACATTGCGGGTGAATGCATTACTTATTGTTTTCATAGGAAAAACTGTACCTGCTACTTCCAGGTCTTTTGGTCCTTGACTCATAAACGACTCTTCTGATTAATCTTTTGAATTCTCTGTTAGAGATCTTATGAGAACATGGCCAAGACTTGTTTATGGTGAAATTACTTTTAGAAGTTCAGAAAAGAAGCTCTCAGCAGTGACACTTTTTGTGAAGACCTCACTGCTCTTACCAATTGCACCACTTTGTGCAAAGCCTTGATGATGAGAAACATTTGTATGGGCCATCAGTTCATATCAAACCAACTGATGTTGATGTACCTGTACCATTCCACTTCATTAAACATTTGTATGGACTAATTTGTTTTGATTTCTGTGGATGTGTGGATTACTTGGGTTTTCAGCTAAATCGGGTGTGAATTTCATGCCAGTACAAATAGTAGAAATATATTTGCTGCGAAAAACATTGACATGTTTAATACTTATTTTACCCGGGGCATAAATGGGTGCAGCATTTTATTGTTTATATTTTATAGCACATTTAAACATATCCTTGCAGGTTCCCCTGAGAACATTTATTTCAGCTGACCCAGCAGCCAGGACTATGATACCATGAGTGCAACCAAGGGTAGTGGGAATTAAAATGAAAAGGAGGTATTTGAGTCTTTGTTTTCCTATCAAATCAGATTCGTGAGTCTCAGGGGGCTATTTGACTGTCAGGAAGCATTGATGATCCTGGGAGTCAGCGGGATCTTTTTGTGGCTCTCAAGTCACAGGTGGTGTTTACATCAAACTTTTTTACATCCCCAAGCCGAATCACTAGTGTCAGTAACTGTCAGTAGCTTTTGGGCTTTGAGCCACTTAAAGGCAACGCTGTCGGATCAGATTAAACTTTCTTCTCGGTGTAGAAAACAACCCTAGAAATGTTTAGCAGCTCAAATTAGGCACATAGGAGAAGGAAACCAATTCAGCAGTGTGCTTTCTAATCCAAAAGACGCGAACCTAATGAGAAAATGTTCTTGGAACTGTATCACTTGCAAATTTAAAGGCAAAAAGAATAAACAAAAGAAAAATCTTAACCAAATGGAGTACGAATCAGACACTAAATGCAAGCAGCAAATCTAGGGTTGGTGGGAAATGTGGTCCTTGCTTTCAGGTCAAAGACTCAGCTCTCGAGGTTGCCGGTGCGCTGGGATGCTGCAGGAGCGATGCTGCGCAGCTGTCAGCTTCGCTCAGCTTCAAGCTCAGCACGTCTGTGTGTTTTCAGACGGTTTAACCCCGACATGAACCCAACGATCATCCCATGAAAATTTTACCAACCAACAGAAAAGCGGCAGTCATCTCCTTTCAGTTGGAAGGAGGTTAAGTGGACATCTGCACGAATGCTGATATCATTAAGGTTGTTTTTGTAAGGCTCGCTTAGCTCATGTAAAATCACTAAATGGAAATATGTGAGGGTGGTCTTCAATCAGATGTACCACTCAATTCAGAGAAAACAGATCAAAGAAGTAAGTGAAGCATAAATAAAGCTTTAAAAGGTTTAAATCATGTCTCTGCCATCCAATTCATCAGTCCCAATTTACTGATTCATGTTTAATTGTTGTATAACAGTCCAGACTGATAAAATCGTCCCCTCAGGTTCACGTATCCGGGGGGCAACTTAAACCTTTCATTTCCAAATGTGTTCTTACATTTCATTTCACATCTTACTTTGTCACATCGTATTAAATTGTATTATATCCTGTTGTATCAGAGAGTATTACATCATTGTACCGACCAGTACTGTATTATATGGTATAATGTACAACTGGGTGATATCATGGGGTCAGTGTTGTGTCAGTTCATCCTTAATAGCAAGTAGATCTATATTCATTTGAGAGAGATCAAAATAAATTGATTCATGTTCATAGTTCACCACCTAAATATTTTTAATAGATTGGTCATGACATCATTCACTAATTAGTATAGGAATTATATCATTGTCCCATCTGTTTTATTCTCTCCTGCTGTCTTTTGTCACATAAACTGTAAAAAACAGCTGCTCTCATTCACATATTTTAATGGTTTCATAAACAGAAAAGAGTCCATTTAGACTACCTTTGTAATTTAGGTCACTTTTAACCCTCTTATTAACATCAAGTCAACGCGGATGTTTTATTTGTACAATATCTGAAGTTTGACGCTAAAAAATACAGTGTAAATCTTTCCTTCACCTCCAAAGAGAACACCTTTAATGATGTTAAGATGATCTCTTCAAGTTCCTCACTTAGAAACAGCATCTTTCAATTTACAGTTTTTAGAAATGTGAGCTCAGCGCACGGTGTACAGTATTGTATTGGTTCTTGAAGCACTGTATCATGGGATGTTTAACATGGGGTTGGGCCCAGCCATGGATGGAGAACAAGGACTGAACTACACACAGAGAACAAAGGAAACTAGTAAAAACTCTGAATCCCAGAATGCACAGCATTAACCCGTTTTCATGACCGCTCCCAGGAAGGAGAAATCACATCTGGGTTCTCCATGGCGTTTTCGAGCTACAAAACTCTGAGCAGAGTAGCATTGATTCCTCTTTGCCTGCAGCTCTCCACATTTTCTCTCATTACCAGGCATTGTATCGTCTTTTAAAACTCTATTTCCTATTATATATTATTGTATAATATTATCGGATTGCACAGCATCATATTATAAAATATTTTATTCTGTATTAAATCAACATCGTGCACTGTGTTGTATCAGAGACCATAGAAATCTGACTTTGATTATTTTTTTTGCACTGTTTTTATTGGATCACACAAGCAAGGGTTCATAACAGTCGTTTGATAGAAAAAAAGCACAAATTAAACGTCATAGTATCACTTCCACAAACTGCAGATTTAAATGTTTTAGAGATTTACTATAAGGTCCTTTGTATGGCTGAGAAGAATGTAAATAACGGTATTTACACAGAAATTACTGTTTGCTTTTATTCAAAGGAGAATGTAATTAAGTAATTTTTTGCAATTTACTTATAAATTCAAAAGAAAACAAACAAAATTTGGCTGAAATCAGTACAAAACTGTGCAGATGCTGCAAATTCTCATTAACAGTTCCAGTTTTATTTCATTTGCACCCTCCGTCTGGCTGCTTAACTTCTTTTTTGTCAGTGAGTGTAATCACACAAACATCTACTGTTGAGCCTTCTGGAGATGCTGCAGGCCTAACTCAATGAAGCATCTGGTATCGGATGGAGACCACTCTCACACGCCAGCCACCTCCCTCCACCAGCCGTGCATTGTCTCTGCAGAAGACGAATGTCGCGCTTTAACTGCATGAAGCGATGGTCCGATCGGATACCATTTTGGCCGACACTCTGTCTCTCTCTAGCAGCGTGTTTGCAGCAACTATAGAGCTGGCACGGACAGGGAAGAGCAGGAGGCTGGCCTCAGACCAGTGCTGTTGAGGATGTGTGTGTGTGTGTGTGTGTGTGTGTGTGTGTATGCTGGTGTGTGGCGCCTGTCTGGCTTTTGGCTGCAGATCAAGGTTGATGGCTGTTGGAAACAGCGAAACATGGCTGCAGAGGCCACATGTGGACGTCGATTTGTGGATGTTTGCAAGAAGAAGAGCATCATTGCTGTTTAAACAGGCACCGTGTGGTACTGACGATCTATAGGTGCATGAAAATTGAACGCATTTAACTGTTGTTTTATTAAGCGATGAATCATCTGAGGGTGAAGCTACACTGGAGGCAAAAAGGGACAAATTTATCAGCAGTTTAAGATTAAATCTTAAGTCGTCATTCCGTATCTTTAACACATTTCAGAGGATCGTTTCTGAAAACAAATGGTTGTAGGCACCCACATCTGTTGCTGGATCTGAACTGAACTGTCCTGTTTCACACCCCTATGACTCGTCTGCCACAGCAGCTAACGGCTCACGTCTTCCTTACATGATACTGATAGATAATTTGATAAATGCAGTAACAAGTTTGTCCAGATGAAGGGAAAAATTGCAAGCTGTTTGCCACCAGCCACAGTACACGTGTAAAAGAAGGTGCTCTGATCAGGTGATTTAATGCTAAACTATTTGGCCCACATGCTATATGTGGCAACATTGATGCATAGTAGTGGCAGCATCATAAGCTGTTTGGAAGATAAAGCCAAATCCAGGAAAATCCTGGAAGAAAACCTGTCAGAGGCTGCAGAAGACTTGAGACTGGTTGGAAGTTCACCTTCCAGCAGGACAACCACCCAAAGTAAATAGCTAGTGATACGATAAGATCGTTTAGATCTCAAAATCAAGTCCTCATGTCCAGTAGATTTGTTCCTGATTCAACGGGCCTTAATGAAAGAGCTGAATTACCTTTCTGTGCATCCATCCAGGTTCTGCTGGGTCCTGCTAATGACCTTATTATTTAAGTCACCTGAGTTGAAGCAGAGATGGCTCTAGAACTTGCAGGACACCAGCCTCTGAAGAGACACCTTGATAGGGTCAAAACATGTTCATATGTTAAAATGGCCCAGTCAAAGTCCAGATCAAAGTCCAGATCTAAACCCAAAATCAATGTTAACAGGTGCTCTCCATTCAATCTGACTGAGCTTGAGGAATTTTGGAAAGAACTAGGGCAAAATGTTTCCCTGTAGATGTGCACAGCTATTAGAGACATACCTCAACAGACTGTAGCTGTACTACAATGTGCCGACCCAGAAGGGCTGAATGCAAAAGCAGATCACATTGTTCAGATTTTTATTTATTAAAAATTCTGAAAATCATTTATTGTAAGCCTCACCAAAGTATGATGGTTCCACCACCATGCTTCAGCATGGGGATCGTATGTTCAGGATGAAGTCTAGAATTAGTTTTCTTTTTTTTAATTACAATTATTTATCCTTTTCTTTTACATCATAATAGTGCACTACTTTGTGTCATACTTTCACATGAAATACAAATAAAATACATGGAGGCTTCTGGTTGAAACATTACAAAATGTAAAGAAGTCCAAGGGCTGTGAATGTTTTTGCAAGGCAGTGTAGCTTGTGTATGTTCAAAATGTGCAAGTCCAGATTTCAGAGAATGAAAAGGGAAAATTCAGGAGGAAAACCACAAAGCAAGTCCAAACTGTGATTTTTAAGATATCTTCTAAGAACCTAAAAGTGATGACCAGGCAGAAAGTAGCAGGCTTTGTTCGCTCCTGCAAAGGCTGATCTGTTTCTAAACTTTTAAGCACAAGAAACTCAGTGTAAGATTTTCTACCTTTTTAAATCAACATTTTTCAGTCATTACCAGATTTAATTTACAATGTAACCAAGTGCAATACTTGAAAATCACAAAATGTAGTAAAGTAAAAGTACAGCACTTACTTCCTACCTCTGGTTCTGCATACATCAGCTCTCTTTGCCTCTTGTTACACTCTGAAAATAGCTTCTCCACCCATTCCCTCACCTATTAGTTAGCTGGATTTTGATCATAAAAGCATGGTTGAATTAGCTGAACGTTATGTCAAGCCAAACTTTATGTTGCCTGAAAATAAAATCCAGGAAGGAATGACGTAAGAATGTATAGTTTGGTGTTTAAAGGACACACCCCCAACAAGAATAAATATCTTTTTGCCTGCCTGCTCCCATCTCAGTTATTAGCCTACGGTGGTGTTGTCTTGCGGTCTGAGAGGGTCTAACCGCTCCAAACCCACCGGCTTGCTGCGAATGCCCCACACTTATCGCCATATTTTGCAGCATATTAAGTCAACCACAGGCGCTTTCACACTGCGGCTGACTTCCCTCACCTGTTGCATGGCCAGAGAGTCGGTGGGGGTTTAAAAATCAGGCCTGCAAGCTGGTTTCCTTGTGAGCTCTTTCTTCTCAGCTTATAAGCAGAGAACAACATATCATCTGGCCTTAAAAGCTGGCGCTGTGTAACTCGTTTTGGAGAAAATCTCATTCTTGCAAATTGAAAACCCTGATTTTCCCCTGTTTATGTTGATGATCACATGCATATTTTGCTGGAGCAAATATTTAAGCTCAAAACCCTCCAAATGTTTTTAATCACTATGCAATAAAGAAGAGGATATCAACACTTTGCAACTCATCTCAAGAGACAAACTAAATTATAAGCATCATAAGACACTATAACTGTTTTTTTGTAAAACAAAAAGAACTTAAAAGAAAGGAGCCCTGATAAAAAAAACTGGCCTGCTGATAATATTTGGGTAAACGTCTGGGCTTTGACTGGGTCATTTTAACATCCGAGTATGTTTTAAACTAAACCAGGGTTGTCCAAAGTGTGGAACGCCCCCCACCAACACAAGCAGCTCAGCCTTTGGACACAGGTGGATATTTTACAAGATAAAATGGCTGCATGGTGGTGCAGTTGGTGGCGCAGTTGGTAGCACTGTTGCCTTGCAGCAAGAAGGTCCTGGGTTCAATTCCCAGCCTGGGGTCTTTCTGCATGGAGTTTGCATGTTCTCCCCGTGCATGCGTGGGTTCTCACTGGGTACTCTGGCTTCCTCCCACAGTCCAAAGACATGCATGTTAGATTAATTGGTAACTCTAAATTGCCCTTAGGTGTATGAATGACTGTGTGCATGGTTGTTTGTGTGTTGCCCTGCAATGGACTGGCAACCTGTCCAGGGTGTACCCTGCCTCTCACCCATAGACTGCTGGAGATAGGCACCAGCTCCCCTGCGACCCACTATGGAATAAGCGGTAGAAAATGACTGACAGACATTTTCAGACGATTTCAGACCTTCTTAAAATGGAAAATACGACATACAAAAATATATTTGTCCTTTTAAAAAGCAGATTATTCATTAAACCCATCATTAAATCCAGTGTATCTCTGGCTGTTTGTTTAGGGTGGTTGTCCTGCTGGAAGGAGAACCTCCACCTCAGTCTCAAGTCTTCTGTAGTCTCCAACAGGTTTTCCTCCAGGTTTGCCAACTCTGACCAGCTTCCCTGTCTCTGCTAAAGAAAACCCCCCCCACAGCATGATGCTGCCACCACCATAGTTTACCGTGGGGATGATTTTTTCAGGCTATGGAGAGTTAGTTTTAGTGGTTTTCAGGTAGGTTAAAACCTCCGACCAGGGTCCCCTTACAGTCCCACCTACATCTTGCTCAAAAGCTTTTATGTAAGTTGCTTTACCTAGTTTTTTGTTGCCATTTTCAGCCCATTCTGTTTTTAATGTAGAACAGATCGTTTAGTCTCTGAGGGGTTATTCCTGGTAAATTCAAAGTTTGTGGCAAATCTTAAAATTTTAATGAAGCCTTGAGTTGAAAAATGTTCCTCGATTATTAAACGCCAGACAGAAAACGAGAAGATGAGTTTTTACTGTTCCTGGCAGCTCTTCATGTAAGCGTAAGCACGAGTATAAAAAGGAGCAAATGCTTTAAAAGAGTACACAATGTTAAGGCGAGCCTCCCTGGAGAAAAGCTGTTCTCCTTTTGTAGACAAAAAAGGTATTTAAAATTTGAATCTATGTCTTCTTGAAGACAGATTTAGGTCAGCCTGGAATCTCTGTCACCCACCGCTGCAGTGGGTGAAAAACCTGCGTTTCGTCTTTGTTACACCGTTATCTCGTGTGTAATTGATAGATATTAACTCCCCATCCGGCAGCTCTAATTATAATCAATCCTCCAATAAGTCTCAAAATTAAATGAGCAATTTAACTGGTTAGATTTTAACCCTGGAGCCTAATGAAGGTACAAACAAACAAATCCATCAGGCCTGTCAAGGTAGACATCTGGAGAAGGGTTGTAGTTCAGGAAGACCTCGAGGGATCTCTGTGTCTTCTACCTGAAGCAGATTCATCACTGGTTCCTTCACTGAGCAGCAAACACTGTTATTTAGATTAAGATTCAGAACATCTTCTGACTTGATATCCTGATCAGTTTAACTTTGAGACTGTTTTCTCACAAGAAAAGAGCAGACGCTCTCGAAAATCCACAGGTCTGAGCAAACGTAGAGGAACAGCCCTTCTTCACAGAAAACACAGCTTTCTGAGGGACAAAACACAAAATAAAAATGTTGAATGTTACTAATTCTGATGAATTATATGAAGACCATCCACCCATTTCCACGCTCTCCTTCTCCTTATCCAGGATCCCAAATCGTTTCAAGGCCAACAGCAAACTCTGGATGTCCTCCAAGTTCCCAGAAAACCTTTAAAGGGAAGCATCTAAGAGGCATCCTGATCAGAAACCGGAACCAGCTGACGTCTTTTGGATACGGAGGAGAAGTGACCCGGTCCGCTAAGTAAGATCATTTCAGCTGATTGTATCCAGGATCTTGTTTTTTTGGTCATGATCCAGATCTCATGACCATAAATGAAGGGTTGCAGTTCTCCTCCATCCCACCATCACTTCTGAACAAGACTCCATCTCCTCAATTTCAATTCCAATATTCACCTTTAACCTGACTTGGAGTAATAGGAACGTTTTGGAGCAGCCCAGCCTTCTTGAGGTTTTAGTTGAGCTCTTATGTTCTCTAAGAAATGGTGGCTTTGGTTTGCAATTTGAAGCCTCGGTTGTTTCTTTAAATCCCATTACATAGTCCTCAGCAGGTGGGAACCAAAGAAAAACCTCCTCTTCTGTTGGGAAAGTGCACAATGCAGCTGCACCCTGATGCTACACAGTACTGGATAATTAAATGTTAAGCTCGAGGGTACCTTTGAGCAAACAAAACAAAAACTGCGTGAGATTCCTAAAGATTTTCTCCATGAAGTCTGCAACTACAAATACTCATCTCACATTTGCTGGCATTTATGGCAGATAATCCTATTTTCCTGGCAGCTCTGTGACTGGAGGGAAATCTCTGTCTCTGTGAAGCTGGGAGGAATGAAAGACAGCAGCCAGGTTTGATGTCACCCACTCCCTGCTCAATCGATCAGCTCTGCGAGCCTAAATGAAAGATGAAAGCTTGTTTTTAGCAAACAAAATGATCCCTGGGCCATCAGGCACTCCAGTAAACATCGATCGGTACATCTGAGGCTAAAATCCCCCAAACATCCTCTAATGGATTTGATTGAACACTCAGCTTCCACTCACATGTCTTGTTCATCATCTCACGGCTGTCTTGACACCTCTTGAAATTATCCTCAGATACTATTGAATGTGCTGTTTCTCTGTTTGCATGCTGCTGTTGAACTACAAGATAACTCTGGGAGAATTAATATCAGAAAAAGCACTCGGATCATAAATTATTAACAAATCAAATTACACTAATCCCATTTTAACTATAGATATAGAAAATCTACACACCCAGTCAAAGCTTTGTAGGATTTAGGTGAAATGAAGGTGCCAGAAGCTGCTAATGATATTAATTACCTAATTATCATCACTGCGAGCACCTCTATAAAAGCAGTTTTGGCAGTTTGCTGCTCTGGAGGATACAGGTTTATGTTTGCACAATGCCAAACTGGAAAGACATCAGCATTAGCCTTCAGAGACACATCTGTTGCTACTCAATCTTGGAAGGGTAATAAGACCATTTGTAAATTATTTCAAGCCCATTGTGTACAGGCAGATTATTTACAATTGTAAAACATTTAAGAAAGTTGTCTGTCTTTCCAGGACTTCCCAGAGTTTTCTATGATCACAGAAATGACAAAAACCCAAGAACTCCATCTCAGACTATAGACCTCAGGTACCACGTTAGTTGTTCAAGTTGTGACTAAAATGCATATGGCAGCATGACTTAAGGGAAAAACCTAAATCATCACCCCTACAGCAAAGAAAACATGTCCGCACAAAGCTCAATTTTTACAACCGCTTACGAGTTGTCACACAATAAACTACTCTGTGGAAAAACATCTCCACTTCAAACTCCATCCCTGCACCACATTGGTGTATTCCCCTTCTTCATCCCTAGTCTGGTTTAATGGCCTTTAACACCACCTTCTTTTCCTTTTATTTTGCAAAGCTGCACGGCAAATTAGCTTAGCCTCCTTGTCCAGTGACGCCATGTCAAAAAGTGTTTGAAATGTTGGACTTTGTCACCAGAAATGTAGGAAAATGGTACGCTCAGCTGTGAAACCTCAAACGTCCGTAGACAGTCCGCGCTGTTCACAGTACACTGACTGTGTTCTGCCCTTTAGGTTTGTAAAGCTGAATGTGAATGTACGACAAGATGAAGAGACAAATGAAGAGATGTGTGGCCATGACGTATGCATTTCAGCACAAAATATACCATTTGACAAGCACAGTGGTGGTGGAGTGATGTATTCTTTTTTCAGCCACAGCACCCGTGAAGTCGTTCACCCTACTGGATAAAAATGTATTCTGGAGTTCTCCTGTCAAGCATATAATTTACAGTCGTTACATCAAGATGTCATCCAGTGAGATTACAAAACAAAACAAGCTTAAATCCTCACTCCTCCAGCAAAACTTACTTATTGGTTAATTAGTTTTGGGACAAGTATCATCACCAAAGAAAAGAGCAAAGGACTGAGTACATGCACCTGAGGTACGCCTGCATTCAATTTGATCTTTATTATGTCCTCCTGCTTGTTTTTGGACTTTGGAAAAACAAAGAGAAGTTAAAAATCCAGTCAAGTATAGAAGTGTTCAGCAGAAAGACCTTCATTACGAGCTGTTGTGATTTGTAAGATCCTGATAAAGGCTGAAAAACAGATAAACAGAATCTTGGCATATTTCTTCGGATGGTGTGCAGGGTATGTGTGATCATGACGTCTGTGACCTTAACTGCTGTGATGTTAATAGAAAGTACAGAGAAGGTGGAAATCCAGTTTTAATTTGACCTATTGATCAAAATATTAAGACGAACATCACATTTCCCACATCCCAACTATGCCATGGGTCAAACACCCAAACAAGTAAAAACTTTTTTTTTTTTTACATTTTCTTCCAAATGTTTTTACATTTTAAGCAAACCATTGTTTTTAAAGTTTTTTCATTGCTCATTAAGCCACAAGTGAGAAAGCAAAAGTGTTTGTCCCGTGTTGAAATTAAAGCCAAAAGTCTTCTCTCTCACTGATTGATTTGTGGTGGAGTCATGATGTTGCATGCCTGCACTGGATGGGCGAAGGAATCTCATGTTTCAGACATGGTGTCTGAAGACAGTGGATGAAATTCAGTTACAGTCTACTGTGCCATGTGCTGCTTGTAAAATTTGGGGCGCCTGTGATGTGACCAGATTTTTACAGCATCTGTCTACTCATGAAACAAAAACCTGGAGGGCAAAATATTCTGCCTCTTCCTTAGTTTTACTTTTTATTTTTTACGATGTAGTTGTCACGATGTGGTTTTGGATCGGACCAAAGTGCAGACAAGAGCTCGGCAGGATCATCTTTGTAATTCAACGATTTATTTACAAAGTCAAAAAACGTAGCAAAATCACTGCAGATTTTCCAAGGCAAGGCGTGGCAAAAAACAAAGCATAATCATGGACGAGAACGAGGTGTGACGAACACAAGGAACCAGCCATGAACAAAGACACCAAACCAACTTATATACTGTGAGACAACAAAGGCTGATAATCAACGGAACAGGGAACAGGTGCGACAAGGAGGCAGGGAAGCAGAAGGAACAGGTGAAACAAATACAGAGGCTGAGGATGGGCAAAGTAACTAATAAACAATAAACAGAAACACAGACCAAGCAAACCTATAGACAAAGATAAATAATCAAATGGGGAATAAGAAAACTAGAATAATCATGACTGAAGTAAACAGAGAAACTAGAGGGAACATAGGAACAACAATAACAACCTGAGAACAAACAAAGAACCCATAAAGAAAACCTGAATACAAAAGTAAACAAACCTAACCACACTGACTGAATTAACTGGAAAGGAAACAGAAAATAAACTAGTAAACAAGAAGAGTGCAAAGGAACAAATAAAACACAATTAACCACAAAGATACTAAAGAGAAATAAAACTAGAGAATCCAGGGAAGACCAAGAACTATAATAATAATAATAATAATAATAATAAACCATACAAAGTGATAAGAAAACAACCATAAAAGAACTTAAGTAGTAAACACTAGGAGGTGGAAGAGGGAGAAAAGAAAACATGATACAAAAACCAAAATAGAAAAATCTAAGCAAAAGGTAAACAAACACAAAGCTACAAACAGAGTCCAAAAATGTCACTCCGTGACAGTAGTAGCATCACAAGGTTATTCAGCTGCTGTTCTGGACTCTTATCTGTTTAGTTTTACTTCTATGTATTTAAGCCTGATATATATTTAATCAAGTTACATTATATTACTTTTGGTGGGTAGTAGCTTCTAGGAGTAGTTTTACTGCATTTTTGCAGTACTTTTTTGTTAGTCCTGTTATAAACCATGTTATGAAATCCCTTCGTAGATAAACTGTCCATTTGATTGGCCAGATTGCCCTCTAACTACGTCACAAGAACAACTGGGATACCCGGAACAAAACACCAGAACCATTGCTGAGTGGTATGGGAGGGAGACCAAATGTTACTCGCCCTCAATGACAGATTGAGACGACTGGTGGAATATCTTCAATCTAAGCATCATTACATTTTAAACAAGGAAATCCACCAGGAAATGCATGAACGAGCTTGTCTCCACTAAGACTGCATTTTTCATGAGGTCTGTTAACTTCCTTTGCTCTTCCAAAGTGCCCTGAAGCACTGCTCTTACTGTAAGAACCAGTTGGATCACTGCCTGAGACCGGAGCATGTCTAGAACCAAGTAAGAGCCATGTATTGATTAGTTCTCCTCATGCAGCCTAAATGAAAGCTTGCACTATCTTCATTAAACCTGTCTGGCAAACACTCCAAACAGTTATAGCTCTTTGAGGAGAGCAAAGTCACATTCTCTGCACTTCATCTTGTGGATAATATGCATCTGCATATGAAGAGTTCTGATTTGATGCACTAATCCCTCACGCCGTCTGCAGACACACGTCTGCACACGTTTCCTTCATTAACACCTCCTCCCTGTTTTGGGAGCTTGGGGAGTCGATTCATGGTAACCTCATTTGCTTAATTACATAAGAGACACAAAAAGACTGCGAGACAAAGAAGTCTGGGCACTGCGAGGCAGACTGCTGCGCTCCTCCTCGGCTCAGAGACGTTGCTCCGACTCGGCTTCAAACACAATTGTCTCTGGACAGGAATTGAAGGTGCTCCAAGTAGATTCTGGCGCCTCGTAGGTCAACCTGGAATCCCCAGTGTCATAATGTTTAACATGATAAATGCTCACAGGATCCCACTGACTTAGATATTTATACTGAAGCTCTCTAAAGGTCATTTTTTCAACCTTTACAGTTTATATCCTGGTTATCTGCTTGAAGAAACTGAATTTCTGTGGTTAGTTCATAAATATGGAAGATGATGCACATTTCTGGTAAAGCTCCTCCTGGGTATGAGTGTCCTATTAATTTGGTGTTTTGAGTGATATATTTGTGCCGCTGTTTTTTCAGGGTAGTACTTTACTGTTTTTTCAGGGTAGTACTTTACTGCAGACAATTACAATGATTTTTGAAAACCAGACTTGCGAACATTTAAATTGATTCTGGATTTTTTTCTAATTCACACAGGGTCAAATGGATTTATGCACTAAAAGATGGTTTAATGTCCAATACCAGGTTGCACATTGATCAGACAGCTTTTGTTGCCATCAACACTGGGAAACCAGCATTGTCAGCATTAACTATGGTCGTTTTTCTTGTATAAATTGATGTACTTATTTTAAATTGTAGATTTAGGTTTTATGTAAATGGCTTAGATTGTTTTGTGTGAATGGCTGTAGATGCAGTATATGGCTGGATGTATTGTATGCATGTTAAATGTGTTGTGAACTAGCCAGGAACTGCAGATGGAAATTAGGTATAGCTAAATTTGGTGTAAAGCATCTCTTCTTTTATTAAGATTAACGTGTTTACACATTGTCCTTGTGAAATAAATAATACATGAACAAATAAGCTTCTGGCATCATTTTGGCTGGATATTTGACCATTCTTCTTAGCATAAATGGAAGAATTTCTTTAAATTGGTCTGTTTTCTGCCACAGGCCTGCCCTTTAGGTTTAGTTCGCACATTTTCAGATTGGCTGAGGTCAGAGTTCTGGGGATACCAGTGACTAGGATTAAGGGAAACCTTTCAAAGCCGATATATGTTTGGGATCCTAGTCCTGCTGCAACACTCAGCTTTGTCCAAGTTTAAGTTTAAGACCTGAGTTGAATTTTAAAGAACTGTAAAGTATTTGTAAAAATCCCCCACAGCATGATGCTGCCACCGCTATGTATGACACCTGATACAGTGCTCTAACGTTTGCAAGCTTTATATTTTCATATGCGGGCTGTAAAATGAGTTTAGTGTTAATGTGATCCGGTGTTCACAGCATATGTTCTCCCATGAAGCTAAATCAAGCCTGATTCTGTATTTTAAATATATCTTCATTAATGGCGCGGACACTATTTGAGGTTCATTAGCAGCTGTCCTGGATTTCTTTTCCTCAGTTTTCACTACTTTCATATTTGGTTGTTGTAAGTAAACCCAAATGATGACACGACTGTCATATTGGTTTTAACGGATTCGACCCACATACAGAAAGCAATTCAGGAGACAAAGTTTTTTCGGTGAAGAGTTTATTTACAGTGTAGTGACGTGGGCAGGGAAACTGGAACTGGGAAACCAACTGTAAAATAAATAGGCTGGTAAGCAGGGAATACTCAGGGTCAAAGATTAAAGAATAATAATTCAGCCTTACTGGGATGATGGAATGATCCGCCAGAGGGTGGAGGAGCAGAGAGACCAAATAGTTGTTTACCCGTGAGGTAGATGATGGTGGATAATGGTGTGCCAGAATGATAAGACAGTCCAGGAGGAGGGTGGACAGGGTTCTTGAGTGGTAATCCAAGGAGTGAAGAATTCAGGAGGCTGCCAACCGGTGCGGTCCAATGAAGTAACGAGTGGTTAGAGTCTTTGCTCATGGAGCTGGATAGCTTCTTTCCAGAAGTTGTTAATCCAGGCAGAGTTCCACACGACAAGGCAAGGTCAGGTTCTGGTAATCCTGCAAGGTAACAAAATTCAAATTACTAAAAGCTTAAGGCAAGAACAAGACAAGGTAATGTGGCTTGAGCTGTACCACTAAGGGACAACACTCTGGCAGTGAGTTGCTGGCAGCCTCCTCCTAATATACTCCTCAGCAGGTAATCAAAGGAATGAAGAACACCTGTCACCTCTCCTCCAGGTTCCACGCCATCTAGGGGCTAAGCACAGTAAAGGCACCAAACAAACAGACAAAGCACAGATCCTGACATTAACCCCCCTCAACGACTGCCCCCTGGCGGTGCAGAAGATGTGGAAGGACGAGAAGAAACAAAGTCTGAGATCAATGATGGATCACAGATAAACGACCGGGGCACCCACGAACGATCCTCTGGACCATACCCCTCCCAGTCGACGAGATACTGCCATCTGCGACCTCGTCGACGGGAGTCAATGATCCGTCGGACCGTCCAGACAGGGTGCCCCGATCGGTCCAGGGTGGGCGGTGGGGGTTCGGCCAGAGGGCAAGAAGTGCTGGAAATGAAAGGTTTGACTTGTGAGACATGAAAAACAGGATGAATACGTAAACTGGAAGGCAGACGCACACGTAGAGCAGAGGGGCTGATTACTGAGTCAATAGTGTAAGGGCCAATGAAACGAAGAGACAGTTTTTTGGACATAGCCTTCAATGGAATGTCTCGGGAGTACAACCAAACCTTTTGGCCAGGCTGGTACGTAGGCGCAGGCCGCCGTCTGCGGTTAGCGTACTTCTTGTTCTGGTCTGCTGTACGAAGGAGAGCTCTGGTTGCATCTCCCCAGATCTGTTTACAACGGCGTATGTGGTGCCGAACGGATGCTACACCAATGTCTTTTTCATCAGCGGGAAACAAAGGAGGTTGATATCCCAAGGAAATCTCAAAGGGTGAGAGGCCTGTTGCAGATGAGATTTGTGAATTAATTGCATATTCTACCCAGGGAAGAAAAACACACCAGTCAAGTGGTTCAGTTGTGGTCATGCATCTGAGAATGGACTCCATCTGTTGGTTCATGTGTTCAGTCTGTCCATTAGATTGGGGATGATAACCAGAAGTCAGGGAAACTTTGGCTCCGAGAGCCAAACAAAACTGTTTCCAAACACGAGAGATAAATTGAAGACCACGGACTGACAAAATGTCCTGAGGTATGCCATGAAGGCGAAAAACATGCTGAACCAACAGCTGGGCAGTACGAAAAACAGATGGGAGCTTTTTTAAAGGTACCAGATGGCAGGACTTAGAAAAACGGTCAACAATGGTGAGAATTACTGTATTCCCTTTTGATATGGGTAAACCTGTAACAAAATCCAGAGCGATGTGAGACCAAGGGCGTTTGGGTGTACTGAGCGGCTGAAGTAAATCATAGGGAGGCTGGTTGCTCGATTTTTGTCTGGCACATACCGAGTGATATGGTTCTGCTAACCCCTGGGTGTCCTGAGAATTTGGCGGTGCGAAACCAGCGGATGAGCCTAAACTTAACAGAGGTAGGTACATACTTCCTGTTGGGAGGACCAGTCCCAGGGTCCGGTTCGTTTCGTTGGGCATTGTCTATGAGGTCTGCTACCTCCCAAACTAAAGCTCCAAAGGTCCAATGGGACGGCACAATGGGTTCGGTCTCTTTCTCGGTGGAATCTGGTGAATGAAGCTGGGAAAGAGTATCCGGCTTGACGTTCTTGGAGCCTGGTCTGTAAGAAATGGAGAGATCAAAACGAGAGAAAAACAATGACCAACGTGATTGGCGGGGGTTCAGTCTCTTGGCCGTTTGCAAGTAGGCCAGATTTTTGTGATCGGTCCATACTAAAATAGGGTGCTTAGCTCCCTCCAGCCAATGTCTCCACTCTTCGAGAGCTAGCTTAATAGCTAGCAGCTCCCTGTCCCCCACGTCATAATTCCTTTCTGTGTTAGTGAGACGACGGAAAAAAAAAGCACATGGGTGGGGTTTTCCATCTGTGGTTGACTGCTGAGATAGTACGGCCCCAACACCTGTATCTGAGGCATCTACCTCCAAAATAAACTGTCTGGAAGAATCGGGATGAACAAGAATGGGTGTTTGAGAAAACCTCTCTTTTAATGTCTGAAAAGCCTTGTCAGCTTCGGGTGTCCAGGAAAACACAATGTTTGTGGAGGTCAAGGCAGTGAGTGGTGCAGCGATTAAACTAAAGTTCTTGATGAATCGTCGATAAAAGTTTGCAAATCCAAGGAACCGTTGTGGCTGCTTGCGAGAGTCTGGAACAGGCCACTCCAGCACGGCCTTGATCTTCTCAGGATCTGAGCAAACCTGTCCACCCTCCAGGATGTAACCCAAAAATGTAATTGAAGTCTTGTGGAATTCACATTTCTCGGCCTTTACAAACAGTCTATTTTCCAAAAGTCTTTGTAGAACTAGACGGATGTGACGGGTACGTTCTTTAATGTCTTTAGAGTAGATCAGGATGTCATCCAGGTAGACAAAAACAAAACGTTCAAAAAATCCCTTAGAACGTCATTGACGAAAGACTGAAAAACTGCAGGTGCATTGCTTAATCCAAACGGCATAACCAGATATTCAAAATTGCCCAATGGGGTTTTGAAAGTGGTCTTCCACTCATTCCCCTGGCAGATCCTAACTAAATGGTAGGCGTCACGGAGATCTAACTTAGAAAAAATGGTTGAACCGTCAACTGGTTCAAAAGCCAAGGACAGAAGAGGAAGTGGATATTTGTTTTTGACAGTAATTTGGTTTAACCCCCTATAGTCGATACCAGGGCGTAGAGAGCCATCTTTTTTCCCCACAAAGAAAAACCCAGCTCCGAGTGGGAATGAAGAGGGGCGAATTAATCCTGTCACCAGAGACTCATTAATATAGTCCTCCATAACTTTTCTTTCAGGTCCTGAGATATGGTAAAGCCTACTGGAAGGCAGAGGGGCACCGGGAAGCAAATCTATTGCACAGTCATAGGGTCTATGTGGAGGTAAAGACAAAGCTTTGGATTTACTGAAAACCAACCTGAGGTCATGGTACTCTGGTGGAACGTTAGAGAGATCGAATATCTCGTTATCTGCGGAATCTGACTCAGAGGGAAATGAAGCTACTGCTGACTGTAAACAAGAGGAAAGACAGTTAGTGGACCAGGATTTAATACGGCTTTCTGCCCAGTTAATGTGAGGGTTATGTTTCTTGAGCCAAGGAAAACCCAAAACTAATTAATTCAAGGCTATGAGAAACACAAAAAAAGGAACAACACACTGGCAGTGAGTTGCTGGCAGCCTCCTCCTAATATACTCCTCAGCAGGTAATCAAGGGAATAAAGAACACCTGTCACCTCTCCTCCAGGTTCCACGCCATCTAGGGCTAAGCACAGTAAAAGCACCAAACAAACCGACAAAGCACAGATCCTGACAACGACAAAGGGAGAACTATGATGCAGGCGACAGAGATGACAGAGAAAACCTTAGGAACGCATAAAACAGAACACAACCAAACCAAACTCAAAGGAATCATGACATCCACATCTATTATACAGCAAATGGACACATCCATGCTCTGTTTGTAATAATCTCTAACCAGTCTCAATGAATGATAGTGGTAGCCTGAGTCTGATTTGTGTAACTCTAAACATAAAAATTTTTTTTAAACAAAATGTTTCACCTAGAAACTGTGTTTTATTCAATCTATTACCAATATCATTATAACTGTCCCACAGCGTGATGCTGCCACCACCATGCTTGACAGTTGATACAGTGTTCTTGGGTTTAAAGCTTCACCTTGACTCCACCAAACATGCCTATTGACACTGTGACCCTACAGCTCTATCATTGTCTCATCTGGCCCTAGATATGTTCTCAAGAAAGAATTTAGTTTGTTCACATAAGCAGCTGCTAATTGTTGTCGAGCTTGAAGGTCTGTGCCCTCCTAGTCCAACCTAGTTTCACTAAGGACAGCGACACTGGGGTCCCAGCAAATTGCGGAGGACAACCGGGATCTTCTTCCAGTCTTTAGCGAAGTGGAGACACATCTAAACAACTTGTACAATCCAGTTGTAAAACTCCTCCAAAAGACTTTCGCAGCTTGAATAAATCGACACTTTCTGCTTCTCAGGTCTTCCTTGCACCTTACCACTGATCTCAGTCTTGGTCTTTTGCACAAAGCATCTCAATTACAGCTTTGCAAGACTTTAAAAGTACAAATATCCGAACATTAAGAGCAAATTTGCCATTATTTTTGACATGATGTGGCTTTCTGTCAGAAAGATGAACAGTTGTCTCAAATATATATCTGCAGACCCACGCCGTGCAGCACATACTATACAGGTCCTTCTCAAAATATTAGCATATTGTGATAAAGTTCATTATTTTCCATAATGTCATGATGAAAATTTAACATTCATATATTTTAGATTCATTGCACACTAACAGAAATATTTCAGGTCTTTTATTGTCTTAATACGGATAATTTTGGCATACAGCTCATGAAAACCCAAAATTCCTATCTCACAAAATTAGCATATTTCATCCGACCAATAAACGAAAAGTGTTTTTAATACAAAAAACGTCAACCTTCAAATAATCATGTACAGTTATGCACTCAATACTTGGTCGGGAATCCTTTTGCAGAAATGACTGCTTCAATGCGGCGTGGCATGGAGGCAATCAGCCTGTGGCACTGCTGAGGTCTTATGGAGGCCCAGGATGCTTCGATAGCGGCATTTAGCTCATCCAGAGTGTTGGGTCTTGAGTCTCTCAACGTTCTCTTCACAATATCCCACAGATTCTCTATGGGGTTCAGGTCAGGAGAGTTGGCAGGCCAATTGAGCACAGTGATACCATGGTCAGTAAACCATTTACCAGTGGTTTTGGCACTGTGAGCAGGTGCCAGGTCGTGCTGAAAAATGAAATCTTCATCTCCATAAAACTTTTCAGCAGATGGAAGCATGAAGTGCTCCAAAATCTCCTGATAGCTAGCTGGATTGACCCTGCCCTTGATAAAACACAGTGGACCAACACCAGCAGCTGACACGGCACCCCAGACCATCACTGACTGTGGGTACTTGACACTGGACTTCTGGCATTTTGGCATTTCCTTCTCCCCAGTCTTCCTCCAGACTCTGGCACCTTGATTTCCGAATTCTGCCGCTGTTTCTGGTTCAAAAGTGGCTTGACCTGGGGAATGCAGCACCTGTAGCCCATTTCCTGCACACGCCTGTGCACGGTGGCTCTGGATGTTTCTACTCCAGACTCAGTCCACTGCTTCCGCAGGTCCCCCAAGGTCTGGAATCGGCCCTTCTCCACAATCTTCCTCAGGGTCCGGTCACCTCTTCTCGTTGTGCAGCGTTTTCTGCCACACTTTTTCCTTCCCACAGACTTCCCACTGAGGTGCCTTGATACAGCACTCTGGGAACAGCCTATTCGTTCAGAAATGTCTTTCTGTGTCTTACCCTCTTGCTTGAGGGTGTCAATAGTGGCCTTCTGGACAGCAGTCAGGTCGGCAGTCTTACCCATGATTGGGGTTTTGAGTGATGAACCAGGCTGGGAGTTTTAAAGGCCTCAGGAATCTTTTGCAGGTGTTTAGAGTTAACTCGTTGATTCAGATGATTAGGTTCATAGCTCGTTTAGAGACCCTTTTAATGATATGCTAATTTTGTGAGATAGGAATTTTGGGTTTTCATGAGCTGTATGCCACAATCATCCGTATTAAGACAATAAAAGACCTGAAATATTTCAGTTAGTGTGCAATGAATCTAGAATATATGAATGTTAAATTTTCATCATTACATTATGGAAAATAATGAACTTTATCACAATATGCTAATATTTTGAGAAGGACCTGTACTCCATCTGCCTTTTCCTGGAAGGATGTGTGCTCAAATATACACACATATGTAAGTGCAGGCATTTCATTTAAGCATCAAAGAAACTCATCTTTCATTTATTACCCCTGTTTCATTCTTGAACTTCAGTTCTATACAAGAAAAATAATTTTAGCATTTTTCAAGGCCCACATGTTTATTTTCCATCTGATGCTGATTCAAAAGGAGACGGTTCATTAAATGTCTCCCAGATGTCTGTGCATCTTTACTAACCAGACAGGTTTTAACTCACTCAGATGAGGTTCTCATCAGCAGGAACAGCTGTACTCTGCAAATTTTCACAAGTAGAAAGTAGGAGCGGGTTTGCTACCACGTTGCATCACCTCTTCCTTTAACAGCCCTCTGGAAATGTTTGGGAACGAACTGCTGCACGTTCTGGAAGTAAAAAGTTTCCCATTTTTAGCTCCGCTTAGATTTCAGCCTCCCAGCAGCAGACCAGACTATCTTGTTTTATTAATTTCATAATCATTTCTGTTGAGCATTTGGGGTGCCAGAATGTGGTACTGAAATAAACGGCATAATACTTCAGAGGAAATTAGGTTTATAATGTATAACACTGACTAGTGGAAGAAATTATTTAAAAGTCATGTTAGAGAGTCTTATAACCTGTTGTGGTGAGAATTAATGACCTTCTTTACTGGTTTCCAGTTAAATGTGAGTTCATCAGAGGATCTTTTGTGTCTTACTTAATGTTGGTGATTTTATATTGCTCTGCCCACTTTTTGAGCTTTTATGAAGTTATTTCCATTACAGCTTCATCAACTTTGTAAATATTGCAAAGCGGTGGGAAATAAGATAAATTTGGGGATGTTTATTGACTTCACTGCAGCAGTCGGTTGCTTTTATGCTCCCAGATCCATCTGAGATAAGATCCATCTGAGATTCTGGGAAGATACGATGCTAAAATGGATGGATGGATGGATGGATGGATGGACGGACGGATGGATTATCTGAAAAATTTAAGTTTGACAATAAAGCAAAAAATGAAGACATCTGTAAGGGGGCAAATACTTTTTAATGGCCCTGTAGGCCTAGGACTTTTATTTTTTAGTAAGAAAGGAAGCAATTTCTGAGCTACTTGATTCGTCACTAAACAGAGAGAGCACAGATGACCTGGTAACTGCCTGATAGCAACATATTTTGCCCTCTGACGGACTTTCAAGACAAAGCTGCTCCTTGCACATCAAATAATTTACACACAGATGGACCTCCTAAATGACCTCCGAATCAGACAATTTCTCCCAATTCCAGTCCAAAAGCTGTTAGATGAAAACTCACTATGCCAAACTTTCCCAAAAACCAGATCTGAAATCTTTGCAAGACCTTCTGAGAGACTGGAGAACGTTTGACAAAGAGCGCTTCAAAAGATAACAAAGAAGTCTGTCTGCCAGGATGCAAACTCCTGCAAGTCGTTGCAAACACACAGCAAACAGTTAGATTCCTGATCCATTCACACATTAGAGTTCATCTTCCACTCACTCGTTCCCCTGGTGGTTTCCTTGTGTCTCAGCGGCCGTGTTTATCGCCACTCTCCGCTCGGCTCAAACACACTCTCCACTTCATCACTGTCGGAGCAGAGGGACTATAATGTTTGTGTGTTTCAGTTAATGCATATGTAAGCACTGTTTCCTGTGGCTTTCTGTTCGCTCAGGTGTTTTACACTCAAACACACATACACACACACACTTTATTTAACCTAGGGGATCTCAGACAGCCAGCTCCTTTTTAGATCAAACATTAATTTCAATTACAGTTGCTCTCCTTTCGGTGTGACGAGGGTGAAAGTATTACAGCAACAAATATAAACACAAATATAAACACTCGGGAAGTAGCTCTTTTGGTGAGAGCTAGGTGCAGAATCAGGGAATCAGTCTGGTAAGTATTGCCACCCTGAGAACTTTTCCACATTTTGTCATGCTGCAGCCACAAACCTCAAAATATCTTCTTAGGATTTCATGTGACAACCCAACACAAGTACAATATAAATGTGTAAAATGCTGCAACGTTTTTTGCAAATTAAAATCGGAAAAGTGTGGTGGGTAGCTGCAGTTTCAGCTGCATGTCTTCTGGGGTACGTCTGAAAATCCTCCCTTGTTTGATTTGTAAAGTATCTGAAGCTGGATACAGAGCATCAGTGAACAAGTCTCAGCAAAGATCTGGACTTTGACTAGGCCGTTCCAACCAATGAACGAGCTTTGATTTAAACCATGAAATTTCAGTTTTGTCTGTATGTCAGCTCTGGCCAGCCTTCCTGCCCCAGCTGAAGAAAAGCCTCCCCACAGCATGATGTTGCCACCACTATGTTTTACAGTGGGTGTATTCATGGCGAGGTGCCGTATTAGGTTTAAAGCGTTTAGCATGTAGGCAACAAAGTTCAGTTCTGGGCTTATTTGATCAGAGCACCTTCTTTGCTGTGGCCTTCTTCTTGTCAGTCCTCCATAAAAGACAGATTTTTGAAACGCTGAACTAATTATTGTGCAGCCTACAGATTCTCAGGATTTCACCTCAGTTTCATTCAAGTGTACATAAACTTTATGTTGGTCTTCATCAGGTATTTTGTCACACCACTATTTCTTTGCTTTACATCATCAGGTCAAAATGCTGTAGTTATTCAGGGGTCACCACTGCAAGTCATTACAACTAGCAGACAGACTAGGAAGAGTTTTTACACCGGATACCCCTTCTGACGCAACTGAGATTCAAACCCTGGCCCCTTGTATCAAAGGCTTAGCCCACAACACCACCGCAGAGGCAGGAGCGACACTTGCTTCATCTCTCTTTATAAATATGTACATTTTATATTTTGGACTGTTTGTTTTTTTCGGATTATTCTGCTTTCTGCCTGCACCATGCCTGTCAACTTTAGGGTCTGCAACACCTCAGCAAGTGATCTGGTCTGCAGTCAGCAGAGGACGAGGAGGAAATATTCCGGACAAGAAGATAGAGCTGAAAACAGATTGGCTTCACCGTTTAGAAATGAAACAGCATTTAGAAAACCTAAATACATTTTGAAAGAATGGAAGTTTTTACACAAAATAACATGAATCAGTTATCAAAACTTTGGAAAACAAAGAAACATTTCAGGAAACGCCAAAGCTATCAAGAATTTGCAACAAATTTTCAGAACAAACGAAAGCAAAAAATAAAGCAAAATGTTAGCGAAAACATATTTTCTATTAAATATAAAATTTCATAAAACTTTAGAAATACAACAAAATTTCAAAAAAGCTACATAAACAAAAAGAAATACGTATTAGGACTCTAGAAAACGACAGAAACATTTAAGATTTTGCTTCAAAGCTTCAAAACGAGCAGTTTAACACTTAATGCATCAGAAAACTAAAGAAAGCAATTTTTATTTAGAAATAAATCACTGGAAGTAAGTAAAGTTAAGCCCCTTTCATAGACAAACTGTCATAAACTGCTTGGTTTAGAATAAAGCCATTTAAAGAATGTCATTGTTTTGATGCTGAAACTGTATTGGGTCGGAGGAAGCTGGGCCTCAGTGACTCAAACCTTATCTCAGTGAGGTGTTTAAATACAGATGGTCCGGTAACGTGAGCTTTTTCCGTTTAATCACTGTTTCCCTTCCTTTCCTCTCACCAATCTGCATAAAATACGTCCGCATAGTCCTTACAGATGGGCTGAATTGTCCTAAAGCTCTGCTAACGCTACGCCACCGTTAGTTTCCTCTGTTCGCGCTGTGATTGGCTGTAGCATGACGCCATCTTGGTAGTCCATCACCCCATTCAATCAAACACAATCATTTTGTACTGGTGGTCCAGTGATGTCAACACTGATCCTTCTCCAGCAGCTAAATGAACTGTCTGTTCAGTCAGTATCAAACTAAAACCCAACATAGAGTTTACACGGGTTCATTCATGTATTTGACTCAAGTTGTGCCAATGGGACAGAGGACCTCATACTGGAACCCAACTGGTGAAGCCTATTTAAACCCAAACACACACACGTCGGCTAGGATTGCACCAGCTAAGTACTGCTTCCTGAGTAGCACTTGTTCATGAGGCTGGTTTGTACCGGAGTGAGAAAGGCAGAAATGGGAATAAAAGGGAGGTGATATTTTCACTGTGAATGAAGAATGAGGAGAACATGTGCATGGAGGAGAAAGGTCAGCACCCATTCTTCATGCAAGGATTAGAGCTTCATATGGATTGAATTGTTAAGAACTGCCTTGGTCCTGGATTTCTTAGTTCTTCTGATCAGTTATTGCACGGGTTGGTTGCAGCAGCACATGCACAAGGTCAGAGTGCTTTTTCTCAGATTGTAAACCTTCTATGGGACAACTTTGGTCATTCAGCTCTTTGTATTTTCCTTCCAATGCACTAAGAGTTTCTTATAGTATATCAAAGCTTGCTTCACATCGTGTCACCTGTATTTCTAGACTTTTTGTCCATGCTGTGTTCTTGTCTTTTCTTTGTTGGAAAGTTATAAAACACTAGAGTGTAACAGTGGCAAAGGAAGAGCTGTCGAGATTTGCCGAACGGCGAACATGCTGGAACATGTCCTGGTAAAATCTGCTCCGATCTGAGCCAGCATGCTGGCCACGTTCTGCTCGAATGTTCCTGCACAGCATCACGCTCAGGTTCTATGAGTGCAGAACAACAACAGAAAACAGGAGCCTGGTAATGACTCCCTGTCATTTCCCTGCAGGAAAACATAGCAACATGCAAGAAGTTGCAGGTTGCTCATCAAAGTGTGGGCAGAGTTTGCTGGATGAACTCTGTGTGCAGGCAGGGAGGAAGTTTTGACTCGTGCAAGCGGAAATTTTTGGCAGTGAGCTTCACCAGAGAGTCACACATTCTGGGCTTGCTGTGAGCACAACGAGACATTTACTGATTATTTCTCTGCTTATATAAGTTGTTTTGTAAGTTGCTAAGCATTCAGAACTTGCAGAAACATTTCATCATGCCTTTTTACACAACACCAACAAATAAATCACAATGTGTTCCTTTATGCAAAACCTCGCAACAAGCAGTAATACAGTGTGCACAGTGGTGCATCTCTAATGAATGGCACCCTGGGAGAGCTCCTTCTTCCACCACCCCCGACCAGTTAAAATGCAAGCAACTTTCTGAGATTCCTACAGAAATAATGTGCAGTGGAGTCCTGTAGATACACACATACCCTTTTCTGAGTAGCAAACATGGGAATGCTAATACAGGACATTTGCAGGTAAGCAACTGAAAACTTACATTTTGTTATCTGGTGCTCACTCATCTCCTTGCTAATGACGCCCTGGGCAACTGCCCATATGGCGGGGAGATGCAGAATAATACGACCTTTTCCTGCAGCTTAAATGTCTGTGACATGGTTTGGATACTGATTAAAACCGGCTGTTGCTACACAGAGGAGTTGACTCAGCCCTCTATTGCCATGCTTGACAGTTGTTGTGAGGTGTTTCTATAGATATGTTATATACCATATAAATCCAATATGATGTGCTCTGTGACCTGGGGTTCCAGCATCATTTAAATATGCTGTTTTGTGTTTTGATAGAAGTACTGAGCTCATCATCCTGATTCAAAACCAACTTTTGCACATTTTGTCCCCGTTGCAACTTTAATGGGGCTTAATGCGATCGACCAAATCAAAGTGGTGCATAGTTGTGAAGTGGAAAAGAAATGATTTTTAACATTTTTTAGAAAGTCTGGAAATCTGAAAAGTGGCACATATTTGCATTCAGCCCCTCTGAGTCAATACTTTAGAACCCTCTTTTGCTGCAATTACAGATGAAAGTCTTTCGGGGGATGTCTCCACCAGCTTCGCACTTTCAGACACTAAAATCTTCGTCCATCATTCTTAGCTAAACAACTCAAGCTCAGTTAAACTCAATGGAAACGGGCTGTGAACACCAGTTTTCAAATTTTACCACAGATTATCAACTGCATATAACTATGGACTTTGACTATGCCATATTCTGTGATCTAAACCATCTCATTGCAGCTTACACAGTTTGCTAGGGTCGTTCTCCTGCTGGAAGCAGAACCTCCAACCCAGTCTCAAGTCTTTTGCTGCATCTAACCTGTTGTCCTCCAGGATTGTCCTGTTTTTAGTTGAATTCATTTTACCATCACCTTTGACCATCTTCCCTCTCCCTGATAAAGAAAAGGATCCCCACAGCATGATGCTGCCACTATGAATGATGTGTTCAAGCTGTTGGTTTCCTCCATGCATAGTGTTTTGCATGTTGGTCAGAAGGTTCAGTTGAGGCCTTATCTGACTAGAGAACCTTCTTCATGTTTGCAAACTGCTCAGGATTTCAAAACTGGCAGAATTCTGGAGTGCACCTGAGCTGTAGATCTCTGCAGCTCCTCCAGAGTTATGATGGTGGCTGAATATTATCTGCCAATTATCTGATTACTCCCAAGGAAAGAAAGAAAATCAGGAATAAGTACAAAAGTTTCTTCTTAAAAGAAATTAAGAGAAAAAACGTATTCCTACAAAAGGCAATAAGAGAGAAAAAGGCTTATTTTTTTTATGTAAATTATTCGCTATGCAGTGCTGCTGACTGATGGCTTTATGATGAAGGTACATACTTATAGAGAGGAAAATGCTTTCAGAGAAAATGAAATTGGAAGACAAATAGATTTGAGGAAGCAGACAGATTAAAGAAGAGAATCAAAGAATTGGGTTTGAAGAGTGACCTGTGTGTGAGGACTGCAGAAAACACAGAGCGGAGGGTTTGGACCAAACACAGAGTGACATTTTAGCTTTATGAGAACACAGGGACCATGTTAGGTTTTCACAGGCTCAAATTTATCCTGTAATCTGTTCAGAAGGTCAGGATTAAACTCTGAAAGATCACTTTAATAAAAGGAACTCAATCACTTAAGGTAAATGTCAAGAATCAGAAAAAAACTGACTTCACTTTGTCAGATTTTGTTGTTTCTCAAACAATTGGTGAAAATGGTTCATTTGTAAACAGCTGTGACAAATGCTGCCTTCAAGGACCTGCTTTTCATGCAAACATGGGCTCTCTCTGGTTTCTGAATGGCTGTTCAGATGTTTATTGTTTTCCTGACGACTGCATACCCAGAACTAAACTTTGGACTCACTTCTGATTCCAGGTGAAACATAGTTTAGTGTTTGTGTTGTTCAGAAACTGACTGCACTCAATGAACAATGAACAAAGAAGACTCTAAACTTTCCTGAAATAAAAGCACAAGAAATCATCAGTTTTTTGAATCTCTCCTGCTGTGCTGCAATCCTTCAATTTCTGTTGGGAACAAGGCTTATGTCAAGGTTTTCAGTTTATTTGCCTGATTTTAAACTGCAGCTGCACCAAATATACATTTGTTTAAATGCCTAGTGATTTACTTAATTGCTCATTTGTTTATTTGAATTTCTAGTTATTTATTTACTTATTTACTCACTTCATTCTTTTTTTTTTGCTGCTATCTTTTTTTTTAAATAAAATTGTATTTATTTATTTATTCAGTTACTTATTTGCCTATTTATTTACTGAACTGCCTATTTATTTATTTGCCAAATTTTCTTCTTCTTTATTGATATTTGATTAATTATGTTTTGAAAATATAATTTTTTTAACTGTATTTATTAATTTGCCAAATTGTTTATTTGCAGTTCTTTGTTTATTTATATATTAGTTTTTTTTGTTTTTTTTTTAAGGGTGTACTGGCCAAGCAGCAGCCCAAAACAACACAAACGGGTGCATCTCAATAAACCAAAAAGTTATTTTACTTAATTCTTTCAATTCAAAAATTGACACATTATAAACATTCATGACACATAAAAACTTGAGCGAATGCCAGTTTTCTGTCACTCTGCAGGATTCAGAGAGAAACAAGCGTCATCTGAGGTTTTTCAGCATGTTACACTCAGTGGCAAATGTAAAATTTCATTTTTTGCTTTTTGCAGATATAACTTTTTAGTAAATTTTATCTAATCACTCAACATTTTTATTAATTTCAAAAATGACAAAAAATTGTAAAATCTTTGTTGTTTATTAACAATAAAATTTGTATCTACCTTTTGCTTTTAGGGAATTCTACAACAAAGAGACAAAAGACAACAAAACATAAATATATTCCCAAAAATACAGAGATCCATTATATTTTATGCCATTTCAGGCTCCAAAACCAGAAGTTTGACACAAAGCCTTCACTATTTTACCGTCTTGTAATCAAGAAATTCTACCTATCTTTTTTTTTTTCCAGCTTTATCTTAACTATTGCCATTTATTCCTTAATTTTCCTACATCTGAATCAACTCCCAAAAGTCAGTTGAGCTGTTTTAAATCCACCGCAGACTCGTCAAGCTGTAGATATCAGGCTTTTAACCGTATGAGTCAGTCCCACATTTCCATGGTTCTTCCTATCCTTACAATGAAATGCAGATTGCGCTAAAGGATCCAGCTGATTGCATAAAGAGCCGCTGCATGTCACCTTGCCCTCAGTTAGATTTCTGATCATCGTGTTCCTTTAGTCCACCTTTCAACCACTCACTTTGGTTCGCCAGGTTTTGATATCTTTTCTACTGTACATCTGCCTTGTAGGAAATGAAATCTGACAGCCTGAGAGCAAGAGGCAGTAAAATCAAAACCAAAAGGAATTAGGAATGGTTGGCTGCTTTCTGAGCCTCCTGGCTGCCAGAGCGGGCCAGAGCCAGGACCCGCTGGTGGGATAACAACTCCCAGCTGGCCTGGGAGTGACCGCTGATCCCAGACCAGGAGGTGGAGGATGTTGTTGGGGGAAAGGACATTGGGGTGTGATGAAGGGCTTGGACGGGTTGATAGATGAATAATTTCCGAGGACAAAAGAGAGAAGAAAACACTGTCGTCCAAAGCATCTTCACCAACTTCCATGTAAGAGGTGTTAGGTCATTCTTTTTAGCTTTTATTCAGTTAAGAACTGCTATGCATCTCATGTTTGCTATTTGGTTTTTTTCTGTCTTGTTTTCCTGAGATTGAGACCATTTTTGTTCTGTAATGCTGTGTTTTTGTCCTCTTGTCGTCAGCTCTTAGTTTGATAACAATTTTCACATTTGTTTGCTTTATTTAAGTTCTAATTCAGGTCATTTAGTGGCCTTTTCAAGCTTTTCTTTTCCTTTGGCAGAGTCGTGTAAAACTGTGGTTACTGTGGTTATATTTTATAACCTCAGTTTCAATGTATTTTTGGGGGGTTTTGTTTGAATTTGTGCTTAAGATATTCTACTAATAAAACTCAGAACAGTGTAGTATGCATTTATAATGAGCCCCCTGTATTCTGGTACCACTAAATAAAACCCAAATTGCATTCCTAATTCCAAAAAAATGCCCTCAGAGCCTCACATTGAAACTTGGTGGTGGCAGCATCATGCTGAGGGCATGCTTTTCTCCAGTAGGGACTGTGAAGCTGATCAAAGTTAGTGGGAAGATGGATGGAGCTAAGTTCAGGATAGCCAGAGATGGGTTGGATTTGGACTAAAGCATGTTCATGTGTTGAGGTCTGATTGGTGTCTAAAGGAGGAAGAAGAAATTATTTAAATACACAAAATGAAGCAATCAGTGCTGTTTTTTGTATCCTATGGTTTCTGGGAGATAAACTGTCCAAATGGTGAAAATAACAGATTGTTTCCCCTCCTCTGCTTGTAAACTGACCCGCCATTTTCTTTATCTATTGTGTGTTATATCACATGGGTTTTGAAGTGAAATAGAGAGTGGATCGGACTGGAATGTATGAACTAGGCCTAGACCCAAACCAAGTCCTACATCTAACTGAGACTGTAAGATGCTCTCCATCCAATCTGACTGAGCTTGAGCTGTTTGGCAAAGAAATGGCGAAGAAGTTCAGTGTCTACATGTGCAACGCTGGTACATTCATACCCCAAAGAACCTGCAGCTGTAAAGTATTGATTCAGGGGGGCTGAACTCCACACTTTTCAGATTTTATTTGTAAAAAGTCTTCTGCAGCCTCTAAAAGATTTTCTTTTCTGTATGTAGCTCCATACATTTTCAGATGACCAGCTTCCCGGTCCCTGCTAAAGAAAAGCATCCCCACAGCATGATGCTGCCACCACCATGTTTTTAGCCTTTTATTAGTAAAAAGCTTTGAAAACCATATTTTATTTTTCTTCTATTCCACAATTATGATCCACTTTGTGCAGATCTTGTGGTTGCAGAGTGACAAAATGTGGAAATGCCTAAATTCACTTTCACTGCTCTTAATATTTTGCGTTCTTCATGTTGTTCTTTATAAAAACACAAAACAAAACTATCCATCCTCTTCCCTGCTGGGTCACAGGGGAGCTGGTGCCTATCGCCAGTGGTCTACAGGTGAGAGGCGGGGCTAGAGGTCGCCAGCCCATCGCAGGGCAACACAGGACAAGCAACCATGCACACACCTACTCATACCCAGGAGTTACCAATTAACCTTACAGTCATGTTTTTGGACTGTTAGAGGAAACTGGAGTACCCAGAGAGAACCCATGCATGTACGAGGAGAACATGCAAAATTCATTTAGAAAGACCCGGAGCTATGGGTTGAACCCTAGATCTTCGCATTGCAAGGCATTAGTGCTGCCAACTGCGTCGCCATGCATCCCACAAAACCATACTAATTGTAACATATTTTCTTTTTTAAGAAGACTTGGTGTTGTGTATCTGTCAGCTCTGATCCATCACAACCTCGAAGGAGAAAAAGACAGAGGCTGAGGCCTTTCTCTAAAGCAGCTGCACAACAATCTGAATCTGTGAAGATTTATAAAACATATTTTGGTCTGTTTTTGCTTTCCAGGATTGATTTGCTCTTGTCTTGAAAGCTTCTGCTCCAGAACATCTTGCAGGAAGATCTAAAACAAATAATGATCCTCTTAATTGAAAATAATCTCAGAGGGTGACTTTCAAGTCACTACCATTGCTAATATTTTCAAGAGGTCTGATGTCCTGGAGCTTTCACACCTCCATACAAGATGGCCAGCCTCACAAGGAGGAAGAGGAGGTGGAGGAGGAAAAGGAAGCTGCACTCTTCCTCCCTTTGGTAGCGGCGAGGTGAGGAGCAGATGGTGAAAGAGATTGGAAACATCGTTTGGAGTCGGCCAACGTCGGCCTGATGGCAAGCTGTGCTGGCAGCGCCGCATCGAGAAGAGCGCAAGGGGTTTAAATCGCCTTACTGAGCAGAGCTGGCTCGCTTTATTCTGCGTATGTACATGGGCAGAGTTCAGAGTGTGTATGTGTGTGAAGATTTTCAAAGTTTGCAACTGTGAGTGGCACTAATGAAGAGACAAACAAGGATATGAGCCAAAGAGTTTTTATGTCCTTATTTCTGCTGCCTCGCTTTAAAATTAGCCTAAAGTTCAAATTTTGCATTGATCAAAATTTGGAGTAAATACTGAAAATGTCAGTGTGAAGATGGTAAACAAGCTGCAACTAGACCGCTTCTGACACATTCAGAGCTCCTTGCTTCTGCTTCTGGAAATAAAACCTCAATTCCTTGGATCACTGTGACCTGTAAGAGGCTGGAAGATTGTCTACGAAGAGGATGTGCAAAATCCAAACAATCCAGAAGACAAAACATTGATTCTGGACAGTTTTTGAGCTTTTTTCTATTATTTAAATTGAGAAGGCCATTCAGGAAGCCCTCCAAAACCAGTTTCAGTGTGGGATGGCTGTCCAGTTTTGGGTAGGGCTGCACAATATATCGCTAAAGTTTTGCATTATGCTTGTCCTGAAGATCTGCCTGGACTGCAGCAAATGTTAGATAATGATTTAAATATCGTGCATTCAGGCTCTCTCTGCCTGGAATATTTCTGGTGGCATTTATTGTTTAATGCAGAACAAAACAGTGACGTTTTTTCAGTGCAGAACCAGCAGACATTGGCCAGAGGCAACTTTTTTTCATAAAACTTTGTTGTTTCCATGGAAATAAGGAGTTTTGCCTTTTTGCCGACTACTCATTATCTGGCGTCTGGTCTTTCTGAAACCAATGCAGAAAGATATTAACAATTGTTAATCAATGTTTCATTTATCATTAGTCATTGTATATCGCATGTTTTCCTAATAGCAGATGGTAAAATATCACCCCGCAAGTTTTACTTTTTTCTGTGTAAACAGCCGACAATAACTCACCGGTTTTTCTGTTTTTCAACAAATGTAACACTGTTGGGGCATATTTCAGTGGAGATGATGTAGTTATTATTCTTTTAGCCATAAAGATACACTTTTTAATGTGATCTTAAAGCTGGTGAGAGCTGAGGTAAACAAGGACGGTAAGATTAAACAGATATATCACTCTAACATGGAAAAGGAAAAGAATCCATCCATCCATGCATCTGACCAATAATTGGACAACCATAAGACAGTCCAATGAGCAGATACAGAAATCTACCAACTCTTTCTGTTCCCACCAAAATAATGCTAATTTAATTGGGAACACAATGTCTAACTAGCATGGCTCTAGGCTCCAATAACCAACACATCCTGCTTGTTGAGCGATTTGTGTAACAGAGTGCTATGAAAGCTCAGACTGATGTGATAACACCCAGTCTCTGAACAGTGAAGGTCAACCATCACAGTAAAGGGATTACAGGAAAATCTCATTTTTAAGTTGCTGGGATTGACTCTGTCTCCAGAGACTCCTTTATTGGAATCAATGAGGTTGAATTACCTAATTATGTTACAAAGTAAAGTTGAATCACTTTGGGTTTCCCAGAGGCAGAAAACCTGATGTATGAGATGTTACTGCTCAGCAGTTCAACTGTAAAGGGAAACGGCCGGCTTCAGTTTCTCGCATGGCTGCATCTACAGAAGGACTCGCCTCTGCTGGAAGGAGTCGCCTTACCTTTGGTTAGGAAGCTAGCTCCTCACTTGACATTTTTCTGTCCAAGCGAGGAGGTAAGGGAAGGAAAGCAGGGAGGGAGGGAGAGTGACATCAGCCCTGCCTTTTGGCGCCACTTATCTCCTCAGGATCTCCCAGCTGCCCTGGCATTTCCTTCAACTGGCTGCTGTTAAACTCGAGTGACTCAGGGAACAATTAAGGAATTCTTCTGGGTGAATCGGAGGAATTTCTTAAACAACTTTGTTTTGACACTCTGCAATTAAACAGTTATGTTTATGACTATTATAAATGACACATGAAGAGGAAAAAAAACATTCAAGGATGTTTTGGTCTTTTTTTTTGGTTTGGGTTTCTCATGCAATGTTATTCCTTGTGATTTTTTATACTTGGAAATTATTCCTGAATATTATTTCAGACACTTTTTGACTCCTTCACATGTAAAGTACCTAAAAGCTTTTATCATATCGCTCACTGAACATTTTGATGCATGTCACACATCTAAATGTTAAATAATTCTGGTCATAACTCCTTTCTTTGCACAGTGTGGCTAAACTTATTGACTAAATTATAACTTATCAATTATAATCTGCTCTAAATGCTGATATTATCTGCAAATTCAGAACCTCATGAAATTAATAAACACTCAGATTGTGGTCTTAGTTGTAACCTATGCTAATTGTTCTGAAAAACTTTAAATTTAATGTGCTTATGGTCGATTTATTGCCTTTACCTGTTGAAATTGGTCTCATTAGGTGGAATCAATGTGTAAAAAGACTGTGAGTTGGCAGAGGTGGGCCTAAAGAGAATGAGAAGAAAAACCGCAGAGCAAAGAGAGAAAAAGAGCAACAGACAAGAAAAGAAACAGAGAAACAGAGTAGGTCCTTGGCAAAGCCTTGTACAGCTGCTTAATGCTGTCACACAGCTCAGGAAGGCCGAAACTATTATGCATGACTCCACACGCACACTGAATGAGCCTCCAAATAAGCATGTGACTAGATCCAAACAGGAGGTGTTAAATCAACCCCTCTTCTTAGTCATGTAAACACGTGCTCACCGGGTTTCTCATAGACCCAGAGTCTTGGCTCAGAACCAAGTCTCCCCAGCACAACAACAACACGGCCACGACAGCCACTTCACGCTGTTTACGTTGACTTCAAGTGTGGTAAACACTACTTTCCCTGAAGACGTAGTAGCCTAGAGAAGCTTGTAGAAAATGTATATTTAAAACACCACTCCACCAATTTATATGCTTGTTTTATGGTGAACTTTATCGCCGCATTGATGATTACCTTGATTAGGGCAAACACCTGATATCACTAATTCATCTAACTTAGGGTGCCAATATTAAAACAAGCCTTGTTATTCTGTGAAATTTCTCTGAAATTTGCAAAAGAAATCCCGCCAGAATTCCCCATTTTAGTGGGATTTTGGCGAAGGAAGCAAGAAGCAAACACCCAAACTTCTGCAGGTGGGGACCACAGACCACTTCTCAGTACCTATGCTTTCTGGCTGATGTTTTGGTCACTTTTGAATGTTGGTGGTGCTTTCACACTCGTGGTGGCATGAGACGGACTCTACAACCCACACAAGTGGCTCAGGTAGTGCAGCTCATCCAGGATGGCACATCAATGTGAGCTGTGGCAAGAAGGTTTGCTGTGTCTGTCAGCGTAGTGTCCAGAGCATGAGGATGGTATGAGGGCCTGACCTCCACAAATGGGGGTTGTGCTCACAGCCCAACACCGTGCAGGACGCTTGGCATTTACCAGAGAACACCAGAATTGGCAAAGTCACCACAGGCGCCCTGAGCTCTTCACAGATGAAAGGAGGTTCACACTGAGCACATGTGACAGACGTGACAGAGTCTGGAGACACCGTGGAGAGAGATCTGCTGCCTGCAACATCCTTCAACATGACTGGTTTGGCAGTGGGTCAGTAATGGTGTGGGGTGGCATTTCTTTGGAGGGCCGTATGTCCCTCCATGTGCTCGCCAGAGGTAGCCTGACTGCCATTAGGTACAGAGATGAGATCCTCAGACCCCTTGTGAGACCATATGCTGGTGCGGTTGGTCCTGGGTTTCTCCTAATGCAGGACAATGCTAGACCTCATGTGGCTGGAGTGTGTCAGCAGTTCCTGCAAGATGAAGACATTGAAGTTATGGACTGGCCCGCCCGTTCCCCAGACCTGAATCCGATTGAGCACATCTGGGACATCATGTCTCGCTCCATCCACCAACGTCACGTTGCACCACAGACTGTCTAGGAGTTGGTGGATGCTTTAGTCCAGGTCTGGGAGGAGATCCTTCAGGAGATCATCCACCATCTCATCAGCAGCATGTCCAGGCGTTGTAGGGAGGTCATACAGACACGTGGAGGCCACACACAATACTGAGCCTCATTTTGACTTGTTTTAAGGACATTACATCAAAGTTGGATCAGCCTCTAGTGTGTTTTTCCACTTTAATTTTGTGTGTGACTCCAAATCCAGGCCTTCACTGGTTAATACATTTGATTTCCATTGATGATTTTTGTATGATTTTGTTGTCAGCACATTCAACTTTGTACAGAACAAAGTATTCAATGAGAATATTTCATTCATTCAGATCTACGATGTATTATTTGAGTGTTCCCTTTATTTTTTTTGAGCAGTGTATTTCAGCTCCAAATATTTCTTTCAAAACTGAGGGATGTTTTTAATCTGCTGTATCTCCTACATAAAGTACCATAGATCCATACAATGTTACACGTCTATTCACCTAATTGTTCTGCCACTCATATCTTAAGAACTTATTTATAGATCTTATAGTTTTCACACAGTAACTTTTTGTTTGAATGTAAAATTTGTCTTTCTTTAGTTTGTCTTTACCTCCTGCTATCTTGCAAAGGCAGAAATCACCATAGCAACGACTGGCTTATCATTTTCCGTGGTTATATTACTTTTTGATGTTAATTAATCATCAAATTAGGTTAAAATCCTTAATAGGGTGAATAGTAAGTTATGTGAGCTGGATTTAAATGCACCTTTAAGATCGATTGTGTTTATGAGCTGAATCATAAACACAAACAAAACGAGAATCATATCATTTCCCAAACACTTGAATTACAAATATTATTTTCATGCTGATGCCTAGGGGGGAACCTAAAATGCTGCAGTCTGCAATCGTGTCACGTCTCATCAGTCAGGTTTAGAGAACGCTGCTGTGGCGCAGTGCAAACATAAAAAAATGAGCTTCAGTCAGCCTGAGGCATGCCGCTTGTGCTGATAATAACCTCATACATGTAACCCGCCTGACCCCGTGTGATCATGCCAGCAAGTGTAATGTTAGATAATAATTGTCACCCTGATTCACCTGATAGGAGCATGGCTAGATTACAGACTGAAGTATCTATGCAGAAGAGGTCAGAGTTTCAGGTTTATATTCTATAAATTCAGGTTGTAACACGTTATTAACAACATGACTGATCAACATCTCAAGAAACTAAATCTTTTTGTAATCTTATAAAGTGGATAATGTGTTCTCCAGCCTTCTGAAGGCCTTTTGGTTGTGTTTTCTAACCCAACATAAACAATATAAATAAATTACATTAGTATTAACATTGCCTTAAAAAGCACTTTACTATTTTCAGTAAATTATTCAAGCATCACAAATTGATCTAATCAAATTGGCAGCAAGTTTCGCCTTCCAGGAGGTTAATATGGCTCTGATTGTAGGAGAAAAATAGACCAAAATTACACCTCCTCAGAATGCCAGTTAAGTAGAAAACGTTTTTGTTCCACAAAAAATTTGGACCTGTAAATGAATCCCGGTTCTGAAGCTCCCCCAAATGAGAAAGTGAAATCAGTGGGGAAAATCATGCCCTGCTGCTTGGAGTCGGTCCCAGCGGACGTGAAAGCGACTCAATAATCCCGGCCGATATGCCGGTCTGGAGCGCAGTGCAGGAAGGATAAGTCCATCCTTTAAGCCAAGCTGCCCTCAGGAACAAGAGGAAATCCTTCAGGGTTTTTCTGAGCGAACAACATTTGGATGTGATACAGAGGGAAAAAAAGAGCTGCAGAATTAAATGGGTTTGAAAAAGAGAAATTAGCCACTGGGGGAAGCAGTGCAGCTGAATATTGACAGACTGATGGTACAAACTTTAAGGGGGACTAAAAGTAATGCTAAAAGGTTTTTTGTCCTCTTTTACCCGAAATGTGCAAAATGTGTTAAAATATTCTTACATGTGCTGCCTTTCAACCTCTTTAACACAGCAGGTTGCACTATGTTAAATGTTGGTGCATATTTTTCAGCAGTTACAGGAAACTTACAGAGTTTAGAGGTTACTTTCCAGAACTTGGAGGTTACTTTTCAGAAATTACGGGTACTTATGGGTTACTTTTCAAGAAGTGAGAGGATTTGTTTCCTCTCACTTCCTCTCACAAAGTTGGAGGCTACTTTTTGGGAGTAAGCGGTTTCTTTGTTGGAACTTAGTTTACTTTTAGGAAATGGGAGGTTATTTTCCAGAACCTGAAGGTTACCTTTCCAAACTGACCTGCTACATTCCCAAAACCTACAAGTCACATTCCTAGATGTTGGAGAGTATTTTTTGGGAGTAAGGAGTTACTTTCCTAGAATTTAGATGATACCTTCTTGAAATAAAAGGTTACTTTCCCATAACTTAAAGGTTACCTTCCTGGAAGGTAAAGGTTTCTTTCTAGAACTTAGACGTTACCTTCTATAAGTAAGATGTTACTTTCCTAGAGCTTGGGACTTACTTTCTAAAAGTAAAAGGTAACTTTATATGAACAAAGATTAAGTTCTAGAAGTAAGAGGTTACTTTCCCAGAACATAAAGGTTACTTTTTACAAGTAAGAGGTTACTTTCCCAGATTTTAGAGGTGACTTCCTGGAAGTGAGAGGTTGTTTTCCTGGAAGTTACAGGGTTTTTTTTTTCTTGAACTTTCTTAGAACTACAGTGCCTTGCGAAAGTACTCGGCCCCCTTGAACTTTTCAACCTTTTTCCACATTTCAGGCTTCAAACATAAAGATATAAAATTCTCATTTTTTGTAAAGAATCAACAACAAGTGGAACACAATCGTGAAGTGGAATGAAATTTATTGGATGTGTCAAACTTTTTTAACAAATAAAAAACTGAAAAGTGGGGCATGCAATATTATTCGGGACCCTTGCATTAATACTTTGTAGTGCCACCCTTTGCTGCAATTACAGCTGCAAGTCGCTTGGGGTATGTCTCTATCAGTTTTGCACATCGAGAGACTGAAATTCTTGCCCATTCTTCCTTGCAAAACAGCTGGAGCTCAGTGAGGTTGGATGGAGAGCGTTCGTGAACAGCAGTCTTCAGCTCTTTCCACAGATTCTCGATTGGATTCAGGTCTGGACTTTGACTTGGCCATTCCAACACTTGGATACGTTTATTTGTGAACCATTCCATTGTAGATTTGGCTTTATGTTTTGGATCATTGTCTTGTTAGAAGATAAATCTCCGTCCCAGTCTCAGGTCTCTTGCAGACTTCAACAGGTTGTCTTCCAGAATGGTCCTGTATTTGGCCCCATCCATCTTCTCATCAATTTTGACCATCTTCCCTGTCCCTCCTGACGAAAAGCAGGCCCAAACCATGATGCAGCCACCACCATGTTTGACAGTGGGGATGGTGTGTTCAGGGTGATGAGCTGTGTTGCTTTTATGCCAAACATATCGTTTTGCATTGTGGCCAAACAGTTGGATTTTGGTTTCATCTGACCAGAGCACCTTCTTCCACATGTTTGGTGTGTCTCCCAGGTGGCTTGTGGCAAACTTTAAACGAGACTTTTTATGGATATCTTTGAGAAATGGCTTTCTTCTTGCCACTCTTCCATAAAGGCCAGATTTGTGCAGTGTACGACTGATTGTTGTCCTATGGACAGACTCTCCCACCTCAGCTGTAGATCTCTGCAGTTCATCCAGAGTGATCATGGGCCTCTTGGCTGCATCTCTGATCAGTCTTCTCCTTGTTCGAGATGAAAGTTTAGAGGGACGGCTAGGTCTTGGTAGATTTGCAGTGGTCTGATACTCCTTCCATTTCAATATGATTGCTTGCACAGTGCTCCTTGGGATGTTTAAAGCTTGGGAAATCTTTTTGTATCCAAATCCAGCTTTAAACATCTCCACAACAGTATCTTGGACCTGCCTGGTGTGTTCCTTGGTCTTCATGATGCTCTCTGCGCTTTGAACAGAACCCTGAGACTATCACAGAGCAGGTGCATTTATACGGAGACTTGATTACACACAGGTGGATTCTATTTATCATCATCAGTCATTTGGGACAACATTGGATCATTCAGAGATCCTCACTGAACTTCTGGAGTGAGTTTGCTGCACTGAAAGTAAAGGAGCCGAATAACATTGCACGCCCCACTTTTCTGTTTTTTATTTGTTAAAAAAGTTTGACACATCCAATAAATTTCATTCCACTTCATGATTGTGTCCCACTTGTTGCTGATTCTTCACAAAAAATTAGAATTTTATATCTTTATGTTTGAAGCCTGAAATATGGCAAAAGGTTGAAAAGTTCAAGGGGGCCGAATACTTTCGCAAGGCACTGTAATCAGGTACTTTGAGGGAACTTAGTGTGAAGATCCTGAGATGTTTAAGTTTTGGCTTTCTTTTGTGTGTGTATTTTATCTTTTCCTTGCTGTTTATTATGTGCTTCAGGTCTTGCTTTCTTTAGCTCAGTTCCTGTGCTTCTAATGGTTAGGTGTTAGATTTATTCTACAATTCTTAATTCATTGTTAATATTTTTTTTAGATCTCTGTTGGATATTATCCCTGAGCTCTCGTGTTTCTGCTCTACTCAGGTTTATTAGTCTTCCCCCATCAGCTGCCTTCTGCACTCTGAGGCAGGTTAGTGTCCTGTCTTCTTATTATTCCCTGTTGGATTCTTTGGTTGCCTCTGTTCTCTGCCAAGTCCCTCAGCTCTCCTCCTTACTGCCTTTTCATGCCCGTCCCACTTCCTGAGCGTCATGTCTGTCCTCCATTTTTTGTAAGGTTTCTTCCTTTTTATTAATAAACCATTCTGCTTCATCTCAGTTCTTCTCTGCATTTGAGTCATTCATAAAACAAACAAAAAAATAACACTTTCCAGGAACTTACCATGTACTTACAGTTGGAATCACAGGAAGTAACCAGTAGGTTTTGTTTGAGTTCCTGAGCTCGTTCCAAGGAAATAACGTTTAACTTCTGGAAGCATAACCTCTAAATCCTTGGAAAGTACAGGTATGTAGTTTGACTGAAATAAATAATAACAAGTAACATCACAGTATTCCTTTAATGTTCCAGCCAGGTTTTAAGCTGACAACAACACTCTGGAATTGCACAAAGACAGCTGTTACAAAGTAAGGAGAAGAAAATGTAACAACATTCCTCCAACAAATCAGTGTTGGGAGGACAGATTGTAGCCGTTTCTAGCAGTATTGTTGCATAAAGTGCAAAATATGTCATTTTGAGGACTTTGCTACAAAATATAGCTGTTGATCTGTAACATTTCAGTGATATAACAACAGTCTCATTGTCATGTAAACATTGTTACTTTGATTTACACGTGTTTTTACTAGCCCCTTTCTTGTGGATTATTGCTGACAGCAAGGACGCTTTTTCTGTACTTGACCGCTTGATCCATGATAAAACATTTGTTGCATTTTTCAGTAATGTTAGCTTTGCATTTTGTCTTTCCTGTGTTAATGTAGTTGTATAAACTGACTATGCAACAGCAGCAAAATCAGGATAAATTAGCTCCTAAAATCCACTTTTTCTAGCTACCCGTGCACTGGATGCAGCACCTCTAACCTTATGCATTGCATCGGACTCATATTTGAACCCACCTACATCTGATTACTTTCAGAAATTGCCCTTTTATTTGCAGCTGCCTTCCAGAACGATGGCAACAACTCATCTAAAATGGTTTTGGGCTATCGAGTTACATTTCCCGAATATCACAGTCTCGTTGCGGCGTTGCATAAGAGTGCCGTCACGCTCAAAGCATGCGTCCACCTAGGCGTTAACGTGGTGTTATTTTCAAACCGGCATGGTCATGCTGACACGTATGTTTGGGAGCAGCGGACATTAAATTTAGAGCTGTCCGCACCGAGCCCACTTCATCAGAGGTGGATGGGTTCAACTGTGTTTGACCCAAACCTCCAACCTTGATTAAGGGATGGAGGATGCAAACAAAGGAGAGACTTGCTGGAAGCTAGGATGCATTGAACAGCTTGACAAAGGTCAAGATTTGCATTTAAAATCAGATGCAGTGGCCCTTTATATGAGCTCAGATTATTAAAAAGCACTTGAGCCTCACAATAAGTTCGTCCTTTGTTGGCTGAGGCTTACAATGTGCATCTTGCGTCATCATCCAATGGGTTTATTCAATAGGAGAAGGTTGCATGCTCCTTATTCCCAATGACCACATTAGTTACACTCATTCACCTCTGTCTGTACTGATTTGCTGTTTCCAGGCTTAACTCACCAATCTTTAGAGAACCATCACTGGCATTTCTGGCACAGCGCTCCGAGGCTCCGCTGCTGACAGCTCCAGCATGTTTGGTTTTAAAAACAGTAGCTGCCACAGATCAGGGAAGGCACGCCGAGAATTAGAAAGGTGGATGATACCTGCCCCTGTGACAGAAGCTGTCGTCGCTGATTGACGATGCATGTGCGTTGATTTGACCTTGAGTCCTTGAAAACCTCCCTCTCTTCTCAACTCCATCTGTGCAGGCAGCAGCTCCTAGCAGCTGAGGGCTCATTTTTAAACTCCCCCTTCTGAGGTTCTGCAGCACAGGTTCACACAAGGACAAGGAAGGCAGCTGGGTGCCAGATGAGAGCGGTAATTAGACTGGTATCCACCGGGCTTTGGTTACAGGTGCAGATCTGCCCGTGGGGGATGAACAAAGCTGTCAATGGAAAAGATCATTCATGCTGAAACAACAGAAAGAACGGAAAGGGGGCTTGGCCGGTTCCTGCTACCCAGCAGCAGTGCCAAGACAAGATAAATCGCTCTGAGTGGCATCACGACAAGCCCAAAGCAGGAGTATAAATCATTCTGCCCTGCGAGCTTTCGGAGCAGAAGGAGAGGCTTTTATTTTAGCCGCCTGTTAGTGAAGAGAGGAAAGACCCTCAATGCTGCCCAGCAACATGGACAAACGATTTTTAAGAGTAAATCAGACAAAAATAAATCATTTTATTAAATTGTACTTATTTATTTAAATTAATTGTTTCTTTTGTGCCTTAATTATCTTCATTTTTCTTATCTATACTTAATTGTTTATTGTTTCATTTTTTAACTGAACCTAATTATTATTAACTATTATTAATCATTTTCAGAGTTTAGTCACAGTATTTATTTGTTTTTATTGCAGAGGTTTCTCTGTTGTGATTCTGAAGAAACTCAAAGGCTGTAAAGGAATCTGCTATCTATGTTATTTTATCTCATTGCCTTTTGCTCGCCATCAAACCAGAAACTAAAGCAAGATATCCAGAATGTTTATTTGAATACTGACAATGGTCCGGTTCCGGGCTTGTCCTTATCTTCTGGCTTCTCTTGATGCCTGAATGCAAGAGTATTTTAGCCAGTACAGCTCCATCCAGCTTTGTGTCCACAGCTTATATCAGGCTGCGAGAGGACAAGCACACCTGTCAACAGAACCACCTACGTAGTTTAAATGCTTCACCTGGTTTGTTGTTGACTGGATAGACCAGAGAGGACCTGTTATTCGTTTTTTTAACATGCTGATGATTTTTTTTGCTAAGACTTTAATGAAATATCCACTCATACTTTAATTCAAATGCAACAGATTTAATGTCTTTGCATCACCTCTAGTCCTCTTCTGTTTCCTGCTGCTGTTTGTTTTAAAGTTGTGCATCAGCTAGTGAATATAGTTCAAATTCAGTGCACAAAATGGCCCTTATATCTGCGATTTCCAAATTCATTAATAAAACTATTTATGACTCTTTTTATATAGCTCAAATTCTCTAATGTAAATTATACAATATAAATATAATCAACATTTTCATGCACCTTTCATTGTCATGTCCTAATTAATTAATTAATTTAATGTATTATCTTACTTTTATTTGAGTATTTGTTTTGGTTAAAAAGCATGTTTTATCATATGCTTTAGCTTCTACAATTATATTTAAATGATTGAAAATGAACAAACTAATTATCACGCACCTTTTACATTTACAATGGGAGAACAAGTATTTGATACACTGATGATTTTGCAGGTTTCCCCACTTGCAAAGCATGTAGAAGTCTTTATTCATTATCATAGGTCCTCTTCAACTGTGAGTGATGGAACAAAACAAAAATCCAGTAAGAATCCCAGCTCTCACAGGCCTGTTGGTTCTTCTTTAAGAAGTCCTCCTGTTCTCCACTCATTACCTGTATTAACTGCACCTGTTTGAACTCGTTATTTGTATTAAAGACACCTGTCCACACACTCGGTCAAATGAACTCCAACCTCTCCACAATGGCTAAGACCAGAGAGCTGTGGAAGGACATCTGGATTAAAATCCTGCAGGAAACACAAGGTCCTCCTGCTCAAGCCAGCACATGTCCAGGCCCGTCTGATTGGCCACCTGGATGGTCCAGAGGAGGAATGGGTGAAGATCATGTGGTCTGATGAGACACAAATAGAACTTTTTGTTCTAAACTCCACTTGCCGTGTTTGGAGGGAGAAGGATGAGAACAACCCCAAGAACACCATCCCTACTATGAAGCATAGAGGTGGAAACATCATTCTTTGGAGACGCTTTTCTGCAAAAGGGACAGGACGACCGCACCGTATTGAGGGGAGGATGGATGGGGACACAGGGAGATCTTAGCCAACAACCTCCTTCCCTCAATAAGGGCATAGAAGATGGGTCGTGGCTGGGTCTTCCAACATGACATCGACCCGAAGCACACAGCCAGGGCAACTAAGGAGTGGCTCCGTAAGAAGCAACTGAAGGTTCTGGAGTGGCCTAGCCAATCTCCAGACCTGAACTGAACCCAATCGAAAATCTTTAGAGAGAACTGAAAGTCCGTATTGCTCAGCACCAGCCCCGAAACCTGAAGGATCTGGAGAAGATCTGTATGGAGGAGTGGTCCAAAATCCCTGCTGCAGCGTGAGCAAACCTCGTCGAGAACTACAGGAAATCTCTGATATCTGGAATTGCAAACAAAAGGTTTCTGTACCTGCAAAATCAGCAGTGTATCAAATACTTGTTCTCCCCACAATAGTCCCTCTTCTTTTTACTTAAAAAATTTATTTATTTATGTATTTATTAATTTCACAGATCTTTGTTATTTTTTAGTTATTTAATATTTTATGTATAAATTTGGTTTGTGTATATCTTTTTTAAAATCCTACTTTCCCTCCTTTCACATTTTGTTTAACCATATTGATTACTGTGTATATTTCTATGAATAAATATGTTCTTTCTTTATGCTTCTTCTAAATAAAACAACATAATCAACATTTTTATGCACCTTTCACATTTAGTTTTTCTTTCGTTTACTTTCACTCATCTGTTTTCTTCACTTTTAAAAGCATATTTATTTCTACATGTTTTTTTTTTATCTTTATTTACTTTCAAATGTATATTTTCATTTTTATTAGGAATGTCCATATATTTGTCCTATAGTTTAATGTTTGAGTAATATAGGATGACCAAAGTATGAAAAAAAGTTCCTTTGGTTGCATCTCTTACATTTATTTCTTACCTTATTTTGTTTTATTTGACTATTTTCTTCATTTTTATTTTTAATTCTTTTTTAATTCCTTTTTTTCTTGTGCATTTATTTTTTGACATTTATTTTTAATAAATATTATAAATGTATTTTTTCAATTTTACCAATTTTTTTTAGAAAGACTTAAAAGGTTTTCCATAATTATGCTTTTTTTTTTTGCACAATAAATAGATTTTATTGCTGACATTGTGGTTTTAATATGTTTGTGGTACAGATCTATTATGCACTATTGCATCCATCATTTTCTAACCTTGAAACAGGTCATAACACCATTAAACATGACCTGTTGAAGCAACGTTGCAGCCTGATTTGAGGCCTGAAACTCGATCTTTCCATTCATCATTCATGCTACGTCCACTTGGCCTCAGTGGCCTGTAGCTCCCACTGTCACATGTTACAGACCCTCGATTGTTAACATTACACAGCGTTTTCTCAGTTTCACATGTACTTACATGCTTTGTTGCTCTGCTGTGCTGTCTGCGAGCAACCTGCTTTTTGTTAAAAGCACTTTGTCAATAAATTTGACTTCCCTTGACACTCAATACGGAGTCCATTAAGCTGCAGAGCCGTAGGGTTACTCTGTACACAAGGACCAGTGGTTCCAGTAAGGAATATCTGCTGAGCCCTCCTCAGCAAGCATCATCATACGTAATTCAGGCCCGTGTAATGCCATTAGAGGAGATTTGGCATCTGATAGTTGAGTAATGGGATCAGCTTCATGGGCAATAAATCTTCAAGACCAGGATGGCAGGTCTTCCCCACTCAAAGGGGAAGGGATACATGTCCAACATCCCACTTCCACAAGAAGGTCATCAGTTGTATTCCTTTTTGCAAAAGTTTGAGGAGTATTCTAAGTGAAGGAAATGCAGCGAGGTTGGTGTATATCGAAAGGTCCTCAGAAAGAAACTTTAGCTGCAACCACATTAGCTGATGTATAAGGTGACCATGCGGCTGCTAATATAATATTAGCCTCAAACAAGTGGCAACCACAGCTAACATATAATAATCGAGTAATTCCAATAAATGTAAAAGGAGAAACATCTCTTACTTTTCCTGAGCTGGGATTTCCTGGAATATTCTGAAATCTCTGCATCTCAATGATCCGAATCCCCCCCTCACCACCAACTGGCCTGTACTGGATCCTCCAGCTTCAAGAAACAGGAGCTTGATTTTTTTTTTGGATTTTTTTTGCTGGAGATGAAAGCCCACGCTTTCACCCACCCTCATACAGAACAGGTGACTCAGCTTCCAGCATGGAGGAGAAATCCCCCGAGACCTTTGACCTCTTAATCGCTGAGCAGCGCTTATAGCTGGATATCTGCTCCAGGCTATTAGGGAGATTAGTGTCACACAGATTTTGGGAGCAGGCCAAGCCTATATTTGTTCTTCATGGCATTCTCAGCATTTATTACTTAGCACCCAACCCATGTTGAAATCCAATATGCGACCTATAGTAGCACATAGCTGCAGGCTGTGGTATGTATGCAGATTGTATTAAGTAGGGAGGTGGACATACCCTTGATGGGATATAAAAATCACTGGTTCTAAATGTTAGTTTGCATTCAGGGTTTTCCTTTATGAACAGAAATAACACATAAACCCTCCTTATCTAAACAAATCCTCCATGCAACACAAAAATACACATTTATTGTTGCAGTTTCCTTGTAAATGTGTAGGACCATTGCTTTAGTTTAAAATTTTTGAATGTTTTTTGTTAAAAGGAGACCGCCCATCTTTTGTCGCGTCGGGACAAACCAGAGCCTAAAACAAGCAGCCTTCCCGAACAAAAACAATCCTTAAACCCGTAAAGCCGCTCAAACAAGCTCCAGAGTTATTCAGCTTCCTACCGGAGGTGGACGGGTTTTATCTCCAAAATAAAAGCGAAAAAAAAGTAGCGTCAAAACGTGGGCTGAAATAAACCATATCATTTAAGTCTAAATTTTTATTTTATTATATACATAAACGCAAACAGGCTTTTACAGACCTCAACCTTAATTAATAAACAAATTCAACTAGGTCAGAATCTAATCGTAGGTCATGAACTAATAAGTACAGAGTATTTGCATGATCTCAATTTAATTTAAAATTGACTATTAACAGCATATTTGTTTGAATCCATCAGTCTGTCCGTCCATCCATCCATCCATCCATCCATCCATCCATCCATCCATCCATCCATCCATTTGTAGTCCCCTATTCTGAGTGATCCCATTGCATTCCCAGACCAGATAGGAGTTATGTTCCATCCAGTAAGTAATATGTCTGCTCCAGGGTCTACTTCCAATCGGAAGTGTGTTGAGAACCTATAAAGAGAGGCACCAGACAGACATCCTAGTCAGATGCCAGGACCACCTCTGCCAACCCTATGATTCAGGATAACAGACCTGAATTAGGAAGTGTCTGCAAGTTTTTGGAACTAGGCATGGAGATAGGAGCAGGATATGGAATGCATTCCCATCGGTATTCCCAAGGGGCATTCCAGGAATTTTTTTCTGACTGAAAAAACAAATGGAAAATACAACAAACACTTCTTTTCCTACAAGTTTTAAAAAAATATCTGATGCTTTAAAGCGATATTCCCATTTCCGTTGGGCATTCAAACTTGCTACAACTCCAGTTTTCCAGAAACATTTGCCCAAATCTTTTTAGTTTCCAAATATGTATTACAGTTTCAGCAGGAATTACAGATGATTTTTCTAACTGGGAATTTAAAATTTTAATTTCCAATAACAAATGGAACATAGCTCACACTTTCCACAATTTTACCCAACAACTTGTGAGTTTCCAAATCAGTATTTCCAGGTAGTTGGCTCTCTGGTTGGTTTTCTCACTTCCATAAACAAATGAAATACATTATAACAAATTTAACGCTCCGCAATAGTTGTTAAATGTGCTTGAACATTTGCATTCTATTTTCTTTTAGAAGGCGTTTGTATTGTATTTTATTTTGAAAACCATCACCGGAAGAGGGACAGCTCAGTTTGGAATAGCTGACGCAGACCAGTGACTCCATCTTGAAATTGTCCCGACCCGAGGAGGAGACAGACTTGGAAAATCCAGGTCGTCCTACACGGATTAACTGTACTTTTCGCCGTTAAATCTGACATAAAACAGCGTTCTTGCTCCTTTTATCGAGTTATTTCGACGAAAGCGGTTGTTTGGCCCACTTTAGAGGAGCCTTTCACTCCGCGTTGAAGCCTTTTAATCGGTTGTGTCCCTGCTGGAGCGGCCGGAGCTGACCGTGGTTGTGGCCGGGCAGCCCCGCCGGACTGTCGGGCGAAAGTCACGCTTATGCACGGATTTAAACGACAAAACTGCCTTTAAACTCACCGTTTTCGGCTCAGGAGACTACGAGGTGTTGCTTTGAAGGAAGACCTTTTTATATTTTACGGCTATGTTCCTGAGCTCGCCGAGGAGAAGTTTGATTAAGCAGCCGAGTGCGCTTGGTTTGGAGTCCGATGGATGTTAGCCCTGCCCGGCTTTGGCTCGCCTCTCTGCGCCGCTCTTCCGAAGGCTCAGTTTGTCTGCCCATAATGCTGCTGCTGACCTCGCAAGTGTATGAAAACACTGGCTCTGGTGCCACCAATTCGCCCTCCATTGCTTCGCTGTAAAACCTGGAAATACCACCGAGCATTCCCTTCTCCCCCTCTCCTGTTTTGGGACTTGTAACGTGGAATCTTTTGGATTTAGCCTCCATTTTTTTAATATGCATATTTTCCAGGGACGGTTCTCCTTAGGGGAGCAAGACATTCAGTTTTAGATTATTCAGAGATTTTATTTCTTTTTTTTTTCCATCATTTTTGAGGAGTTGGTGCTTTTATAAAATAACCCTTCTTGTGGACACATTCGGATGGAAAATGGGAGACGCTACAAAACTGGCCATAGCCGTGTTCCTCATCTCCTGCTCTTCAGGTGGGTATAGAGAGGTTATGCTTGGTCTTTCAAACCAGTGTTTATTACTTCTGCAGAATGCAATGCACAGCTTGTTGCATGATGCAAAGAATGCAATACAATGCAGACCCGTGGAAAGACAACGGTGGAATAAACAAATCCCCACAACATTTCCTGCAGCCTACTTGTGTGGCTGTGCATGTTTCATGTTTAGTCAGCTCAAGATGGGGCCTTAAGGCCCTCAAGGGGCCTTTGTGGAGCTCTGGGTGAGACATGCTGCTACAAATTGGGTCTGTTCATTTTAAGTTCATTAGGAAACAATAAGAGGCTGTAAAAGGAAGGACTGTGCAGTGGATATAAATAGATTATATGTCCAAATTTAACATTAGATGGGTGTGATCTGAATGAGGATCTGCAGTGGGCTTTTTTTGGTTTATGGTATGATACATTTATTACTCGGTATAATTACCTGTGGAACCAATGCACACCAGCAGAGATTAAGTGTGGGTGTAATTACACAAGTTATTGACCTAAATATATAAGCAGAAGCTTAATGCATCTAAACTTTCACAGTTATTTACCATAAATGGCAGTGCTTACTGTTTTAAGACAGTAATAAACCTTACTTTTACATGTATTTATTGCTTTCAATGTTTACCCCGTAACAGGTGTATGCATTTTTTTACGCATTTGTTTTGACTATTAACATTTCTTCTTTAGTTCATATTTTGCTTCTTTAATGTCAACATCTGAACAGTTTGGAGGGAGGTTGAAACAGGTGCTTAAAAATCCCAAAGGGACATTTTAAGGATATTTTAAAGAAAACAGAAACATCGTCCTACCAAGTCTGTTCTTGTTTTTAAGTTTGTTCCTTTTTAAAAGCCAAGGACATGCTTTATGATTTTTGTGTTTTTTTTTTTTCATGTAACTGATGTCTTTTGTCCATTCTACAGGTCTCTCTTTGAAATGAGACTACATGTTTATATAAAAGTAAATAATAACAACAGCACGTGAAATATACAAATAAAGCGATATCTAGAGTCATTCGTTAAATTGTGTATAATATAAAAAGTTTAGGACTGAGGACTGAACCTTGTGGCACACCACAAGGAATGTTCAGTAAATCAGTCATTTATTAATGTGAAGTTGTGGATATTTATGATTGTTAGTTTTATTTTTATCTAAGATTGTGCTGAAATTAGACATTCTTGGTGGTAAATAAGAAACATTTTCAAAAGAGTTGAATGTCAAAACAAACATTCGGCACCAAAAGAAATTTGTGAGCGTTAAAAAGTAGTTCCAGCGTGTTTAAACGCTAATAATAATTTATGTCTCCCAAGTTAAATGCTTTTATTCAGCCAAAAGATAATTTATTGCTGTAGAAGATATTTTTACCATTAAAATAAGAAAGAATAAGAACAGAAATGTTCTGCCTTGAAACAAAGACTTTGTGCCGGCTTTCTTTTTTTTATTTTAAACATTATAGGTAAACTCAGAATTGAAGATTATTTCTAATATTTGACGGGAACAGAAGGAGGACAAGGGCTAGTGTGTGATGTTTGCAGTAGAGGGACTTGGAAACAACAGACTGTTTGGTTAACTGAATAAAACTGTTCAAAATCAGGTAACTCAGAATTCATTAACAGGAAGGGAGGTGAAGGATAAAATTAAAGTAGACTTTTAGCCAGCTGAGGGCCAGTATGCAGTATGATGAATTATTCTTCTGTAGCTTTATAAAATGTTTGGATATTAATACCGTAAAAGCAGATATCTGTGAGTCACAGTTCCTTAGACTAATAGATTTACAGTTAATTATCCGCCCCCTCCCGTGTGGTGGTGAAACCCCTTTCCATGTCCTTATTTTTCCAATTTTTCCCACGGATTTGAAAGTCAACTCTTCGTCCACTACTAGTATGGACTTCTAATTTTAAATGCCAAATATTTTGTAGCGTAAACACTGCAAGAGAATCATTGTTTTAAGAATGGAGATTGGTGTAGTTAAAATAAATTGTTTTCTGTTTAAATGTACAAATTCTAAATCACAAAAAGATGATTTTTAGATGACTTTCAGCTCCGTTTGAACGTGTTCTACCTGCCAGGATGGTACATACTGTTGGGTTTACTGTTGACCTCCTTGCGTGATGGAAAGGTGCTGGATTGCAGAGGAGGGTTTTGAGCTCGTAGTTTTCAAAGTGACGTACTTGTGTTACCCGATGCTTTGGCTGGAAGTGGGAACTGCCTAATCGGAAGTTGCAAAACAGAAATTAAGCCCGGAGGCTGAATTTTCCTGACTGCTTTGGAAAAGAATGAGCTTGCTCCCAGAAAACCTCAACATATCAGTGTAAGAGCTGCTCCTGTTGAACCTAAAGAAGTAAGGGGGGGGGGGCTCTCACGTCGCAGTAGGATACGTTCACAGTGAGGTGCCTGGAGTGTCTGTGAGCACTTGGGTGAAAATGAAAAGCTTTCTCAAATTGGGTAATAGTCAGGGCTGCTTCGAGTGCAAGCCAGGTGCTGTCTGTGTTTTGCAAAGTGCAGCAGATGATTATTCTACTTGCTCATTACTGTCTGAAGTGGGGAAATGAATGGTTTCCACTCAGAGTGGGATAATAACTCTCTGGGAAAGCCAAGTAGAACTGGCACCGCTCACAATGGCACTGAGAACGCAGCGATAAGGGCAGAGCACTTGGCCAACAGGGATTTCATCTGATTAGTCCGAAAGAAGCTCGTAAGGGTTAAGTTTGACTGAGTCTACATACATCAGTCAGTTTTCAAGTAAAACCCCCATCTAAGGTGGTTTCCATGTCAAAGATAGCGGTGAAAGTGCCCTTTTTTATTCTCATTGCAGAATAACTCCGTCCATGTCTGATCAACCTAAGCAATTTAAAAATTAAACTGGAGATGAACAAGTGCAGTTTCAGTTCCTTGAACAGCGACACAACCGTTGCTGAAGCTGTAAAACGTTACGTTCAGTTTTGTGTTTGGAGGCCCAATAAAGCACTAAAAGGTTCTGGGTCACTTCCCCCCTTTTTTCAGTTCATTTCCACATTTTTAACCCCTGCTTTAGCATTTAGCCATTTGTTGCAGCGTCTTATTTCTGTTGGCTAACTTCTGATAAATTATGAAGTGTTATGATAATACATAGCACTCGTCTCCAAGCATTTTGATCCTGGTATCTGAGGTCTGACCTGTGTGTATGAAGGAGAGTCTGCCAACATGGACACATTTACCACAAGAAAGCAGAGTTTTAATGTTTGTCACCTGAAATATAACAACCTACTTAACAATAATTGCGTACAAGCAGCCCTTCAAGACCACGACATTGCAGTGATTGTTCCATTTCAATATATTTTGCCGTAGTGAATGTTGACAATAGTGAATGCATTGAAGTCATACTCGATCCGCCGTCTTTTGCCAACGCTGCTACCAGCATGTTGTGGGTCAGGGCACGCAGATCTCATCGTCTCCTTCAGCTTGCAGCACTCATTTTTTGACCACGTTCCAAATTTAGAAATAGAAAGCAGCTTTAATAACTGGATGAATATGTAAAACAGAAATGCAGCACACATTACTTCCATGATAGTTTCCTTCATTTCCGGGTCTGTGCTCTGTTCTACCCCTAGTCGTTTCTGCGCAATGGGAGCAATGGGGCACGTGTGTGGCGTTGTTTTCAGTATAGTTCAGTTGCAAAAAGTACAACGTGAAAGTCCATCGCCAGTTCATCACAGGACAGGACAGAGACACATAGGACTAAAAACCATGCACTGACACACTCGCACCTAAACGCAGCTCTGGAGAGACCAGTTGACCTAACAGTCATGTTTTTGATCTGTGAGGGGAAGCCAGAGTACCCAGAGAGAACCCACACATTCACAGGGAGAACATGCAAACTCCATGCAGGAATTCAAACCCAGGACCTTTTTGGTTCGAGGCAACTGCGCCACCATGCAGCCTCCATTGTACTGGCCTATTACATTAAATCCCAATGAAACACATTAAAGTTTGTGGTTTACCCAGTCTAGTGGAACTCCAAAAGTAACTTCTTCAGACTTCTTAAAGTGGAAAGCATTTAATGTCTTGACTCTTTAATGGTCGTGTTCTTATATTCTCTGGTGGTATGATTTCTGGACCAGCCGTGTGTTTAATTAGATGATGTATTCAGGAACTGAGGAGAAAACAGACCTCCTGTTTGTCTGAACTGCTGGACTGTATCTTAGCAAGAATAAAACAAACGTCTAATTAGAAATAATCAGTCCAGCAGTTGATGCGATCAGAACATTGTGTCATTAATGAAAGCTGAAACTGTTTTGAAATGAGATTTCAGCATTTTTATTGGTGCTCATTGTTGTCCGTGAAAGGCTTAAACTTCCACGTATCTCTCTTTTATAATCTTAGCGGTATAGGTTAAAAAACGGCCTGGTATAATGTTGGATTCAGCTGCTCATTGTAACACGGTGGGTAAGAAACGGGCTCTCTTTGGTTGAGTTAAACAATATTTTCACCTCCCCCTCTCCTCTCCTGAGCCGCTGATAATCTGCCCCAGCCAGATCTTCGGTTCTACACGCGACCTCTGCCACGAGCTTGAACTGCAGATTGGTCAATATTTACAGTGCTCTTCATCCCAAACAACACGTCCAGAGATTTCACCATGTAACTCCACTCTGAAGATTTGTTTTAATCTTCATGTTTCCCATTTTGTATTAGGAAAGTGTTTCAACACATTTACCAGTTTATACAGCTTAAATCCACCAATACAAACACATACTGGAACAAACAGCTAAATAAATATTTCAATGACCATCACTTTTCTTTTTTAAAATGGAGAGTTTAAATGTTACTGAGACTTGCATCTTCAGGTCAGTTTTTCGCTTTTTAATGATCTCAAGTCGCCCTAATGGGCTGTTAGATGTTTAATCTCCTAAGGTAAAATCAGCGTTGTTGTTGCGACAGACAACTTTGTGACATCCTCTTCCCCACATGGTTAATCATTACAGGACTGACGTGACTTAAATGCTAATCTAAATTGGCAGAAACTCTTATCTGCTGCTGGTCGGTGAGGTGAATGTTTACTTATTTAAGATATATTTTTTCCCATCTATTTCACCATGTGTAGTCTGACAAACGTTCATTGCAGTTCTTTAATGCTTCATTTTTGTAGTGCCATTTCACTTTGTCTTTATATAACTGCCATCATTTTCCTAATTTGAAAAAAATATTTAATGAAAAAACGTTTAACACACTTTAATCATTGTTTGATATAATCAAATAGCTCTAAATAAGTTGAGTTTTTTTCAGACTGGCTTTTAGGGCTGCAACTATATTTAAAATGTATATATTTTTTGTACAATTTTGGCCTTATTACTGCTCTGAGTGGGTCCTCTTAGCAAATGCCATGTTTTAGAGTCTGCATACTCCAGTTAACGGTTATTCGATTACTAGTTTATAATTATTTAAATAATCGATTGAACACAATTAATCCGATTCATAGTTTCAGCCCTACTGGTTTTACACAACTGGAAGCTAGCATTGACCGATTACTTTCTAGTAAACACAAATCTTAGTTTTTTTTTTAAGATAACTAGCTATATGTTGTTTAAAAATGACCGGGACTGTGAGAAACTATTTGTTTATTCTAAAAAAGAAAGAAACGCAGCTATGTTGAACTTAATGCTTCATTAAAGCAATTTTGTAGAAGGTTGTTAGCCATTTGGGCTTCACTCAGTTCTTGTTTAATCTGTCACATAAATGCGTATGAACATGCAGGAGTTTACTGTTTTCCACCGAGACTTCCTCAGGTCCAGTACTGTTCATATAAACTACTAGTGAAACATTGGTCTTATTACCCCCCACTACTACCGTATTTAAAGATTTGTACAAACCCAAAATCCTGTTATTAAATAGATAGTTTGAGCTCAATCTTTCTAAAGGGTTTGTCACGCTTCATTTTTTCTTCTACATTTGCTTTAGATTTGAAAATTGTACCTTGCTATCCAAAATATCATTTCAAAAAGCTTATATTTGTGAAGCTATTAAATTAAAATGAGGCACCCACCCTTCAGTTCAAGGAGTTCCTCAGGGGAGCTGCTTGGTTACCCTTACTTTTATTTTCAAAGAGCAGTTGCAGTACTTTCTAATGTGAAATTACAATTATTTGTCAGTATTTTCAGGGTTCTTTCAAAGTCCTGAAAAGTAAAAAAAAAAACAAATTGATTTTAGCATTTTAGAAAAATAAAGAAAAAATATAACTGGCTATTGAAACTAGAGCAAACAAGCAAGAATTAGGTGCACACATTTGAATGTGTTGTGGATAGGGATAAGTGATTTCCTGCATAATAAAAACGCAACATTTAAGATTAGAATATTACGTCAGACCACTAAAACGGTTTCTAACACAGAAATATGGACTTTTTAATACCTGCCAAAAGGTTATTTTGAGAAACTATTTTTAATTTGACAAACGAGCTTCATTGGATTGGATGTTCTACTATATTGTACATGACTGTAGCCGAAGCCCTGCAAACACAAATATTGCTCATCCGTCATCAAACAGACTATTTCAGTACACCAGTTGCATTAAGTAGTAAAAACGTATCTGAAACATTACGCATTAAGTTAAAAGTTATATTAACTAACTACATTACTGTCATTCAAATGCAGCATGTCCGCTCCAAGTTCCTCAGAGCCCAAACAAAGCATACGCTAGATGTACATTGGTTGACCCGGCCAGAGAAAGACGGACTGAAATGGAACAGAAAATTGTTGTTCCAGAATTTGACGGAGAGCGGGTCCATCGACGGTGACGTTCGGAGTAGTTACGGAGAATGTGGAAGCGTTCTCGTTAATTAAATTAACAACGGAGTTGCTCCGTCGGTCGGAACGGAACGGAGGATGTGGAATTAGTTCCCCTCCCTCTACAAACAACAGCAACTTCGCTGGCAGGAAGGAGACGGCGGTGTTGGTTTCAAAATAAAGTAAATTTGAAGGTTTCTTGATATTTTAATTTCAAACTCTCTGATTATGGTAAAAGTGCGTAAATAAAAATGAACATAACACATATATACACTGCTCAAAAAAATAAAGGGAACACTCAAATAACACATCCTAGACCTGAATGAATGAAATATTCTCATTGAATACTTTGTTCTGTACAAAGTTGAATTTGCTGACAACAAATTCACACAAAAATCATCAATGGAAATCAAATTTATGAACCAATGGAGGCCTGGATTTGGAGTCACACACAAAATTAAAGTGGAAAAACACACTACAGGCTGATCCAACTTTGATGTAATGTCCTTAAAACAAGTCAAAATGAGGCTCAGTATTGTGTGTGACCTCCACGTGTCTGTATGACCTCCATACAACACCTGGGCATGCTCCTGATGAGACGGAGGATGGTCTCCTGAGGGATCTCCTCCTAGACCTGGACTAAAGCATCCACCAACTCCTGGACAGTCTGTGGTGCAACGTGACGTTGGTGGATGGAGCGAGACATGATGTCCCAGATGTGCTCAATCGGATTCAAGTCTGGAGAACGGGCGGGCCAGTCCATAGCTTCAATGTCTTCATCTTGCAGGAACTGCTGACACACTGCAGCCACATGAGGTCTAGCATTGTCCTGCATTAGGAGGAACCCAGGACCAACTGCACCAGCATATGGTCTCACAAGGGGTCTGAGGATCTCATCTCGGTACCTAATGGCAGTCAGGCTACCTCTGGCGAGTACATGGAGGGCCATGCGCCCTCCAAAGAAATGCCACCCCACACCATTAATGACCCACTGCCAAACCGGTCATGCTGAAGGATGTTGCAGGCAGCAGATCGCTCTCCACGGTGTCTCCAGACTCTGTCACGTCTGTCACATGTGCTCAGTGTGAACCTGCTTTCATCTGTGAAGAGCACAGGGCACCAGTGGTGAATTTGTGATTCCTGGTCTTCTCTGGCAAATGCCAAGTGTCCTGCACGGTGTTGGGATGTGAGCACAACCCCCATTTGTGGACGTCGGGCCCTCATACCATCCTCATGGAGTCTGTTTCTAACCGTTTGTGCAGACACATGCACATTTGTGGCCTGCTGGAGGTCAATTTGCAGGGCTCTGGCAGTGCTCCTCCTGTTCCTCCTTGCACAAAGGTGGAGGTAGCGGTCCTGCTGCTGGGTTGTTGCCCTCCTACGGCCTCCTCCACGTCTCCTGGTGTACTGGCCTGTTTCCTGGTAGCGCCTCCAGGCTCTGGACACTACGCTGACAGACACAGCAAACCTTCTTGCCACAGCTCACATTGATGTGCCATCCTGGATGAGCTGCACTACCTGAGCCACTTGTGTGGGTTGTAGAGTCCGTCTCATACTACCACGAGTGTGAAAGCACCACCAACATTCAAAAGTGACCAAAACATCAGCCAGAAAGCATCGGTACTGAGAAGTGGTCTGTGGTCCCCACCTGCAGAACCACTCCTTTATTGAGTGTCTTGCTAATCGCCAAAGATGTCCTCCTGTTGTCTATTTCATTTTAACAACAACATGTGAAATTGATTGTTAATCAGTGTTGCTTCCTAAGTGGACAGTTTGATTTCACAGGAGTTATATTGTGTTGTTTATGTGTTCCCTTTTATTTGAGCAGTGTGTATATATATATATAATATATATTTTTTTTTATATATATATGCATACATACACATACATATGTGTTTGTGTGTATTTAAAAAAAAAAACTTTATTCTGAAGGTGTGGCAGCTTTTATTTTGCCGTGGCGGTGCGCCACGATCAATTACATGTTGCGGAAACCCTAGCTAATATTTGACTACACACTTCTGCTTTTACTCAGCAGCATGCCTCTGGGATAATTCTTTCTGGATATTAGTCACTCTTCTTAGAAGAATTGGCTATTTTTAATATAGGGTTCCTGGCATGGATTCCAGATGAAATATTATAGTAGTTTTCAGTCTAAAGTAATTTTCAGATTAATTATACTTAAATTGAAGATGAGAATGGCTATTATGAGTAATAAAACTCACTCTGTAATCAGGTCTGTAATCAAAGCCTTCAGCTTAAACAAACTGTCATTATCACTGTCATGATTTCTGGGCTGAAAATATTTTATCTCATTACCTCAAGAATTCAAAAATTGACACCTCCAAGATGCAACAAAAGAAGCTTGAGGTCTTGTTATTTTGAGATGAAGTGGATGATGATACTGTCGCCCCATTAATAAAATTATAATAATAAAATTATTGCTTCATTATCACGATAAAACCAAGACTAAATACATGTTTTTTTGTCAGCATATTAAGATAATGAAACATGGTGAGATGTAAACAAGATTGAATTTTATCATCTAGAGATAATGAGACAATGAAGCCATTCTCATGTCAGAATGAGATAGTCATATCTTGTATTAATGGCGTAATAACATTGGTCATCTCATCAAAACAAGCCTGAGGTTTCATTATCTCGACATAACGAGCTAATGAATTATTCTCAAACCAAAGCTTAGTTAGTGATGGGAAAACCTGCCTACTTATGTACATTTGTACTGTTTTATGGCCATCAAGGGTAGTTTTGGCTCAGCTGATGTGTATATACAAGTAGTGAGATATGTTAACATTTTGTGTAGAGATTTTAATGTTTGAAGTGCATTAATAAATCTTAAACACTATAAAAAGATTAAATCAAATCAATCGTTTCTCAATTTCGGGTCTCAATTTGTTCTGAAATCCAGAATCTAGAAAAGTTTGGATTTTTAAAAAAGAGAAATTTAGGGGTTAGATGTTGCCACCAGTGGAGAGCTTGTTTATTAATTAGGAACGGTCTAAACAGCATCTTTCTGCGTTTTTTTTAATATTTTTTTTTACTTCCCACAAAAATCCCCGTCCTACTTTTTCCCTTCTATCTATTCCTAAAATGTCCTCTTGCATTATGCATGGGGCTCCAACGGCACCGGTGTACTTGTTAAGGCCAGGCGTAGTCCCGGTTTCCCCATCGGGTCCAACTAGCCCTGACTGTCTTCTTGCAAGGCCGAGTCTCATTCTGTTGCTTCATCATGAAAACAAAGCCCAGCCCAGGTTTGCTGAGGCTGAAGCGTCGACCCCACGGTGCCGTGCTGCTGTTTCTGGAAATGTCGGTCTTCCACCAGTCGCAGGGCTGGTTAAATTTAACCCACAGGCAGGTGTGTTTAAAACATGGATGATGGATTTTAGTGGCTATCTATGGACTTTGTTTTAACCCATTTATAGTGAAAGAATTCAAAATAAAGTTCTCTTTACTGCACATGCGTTAATGCAAGAGAACATAAACGTTTGCTGTAGTCAGAACAGTATAGCTGCCACTGAGGGGATTTTCCTGAGCAGAAAAGATTTGTTCCAACCTGCTGCTTGAGGAAAACCAAATCTATGGAGATTTCAAATGCAAAAAAGTAATGTTTGCCCAAGCTGTTGGCCTGTTAGTCTTTACCTCCTTAGAGAAGTTATGTGTGTTTGGATTAAGATTTCTGAAGCATCCCGACTCTCAAGAGTTTTTAGATTTGGAGGACTGTTTTACCTTGATGTGCTAGTGCCCTGGAGATCGGTCCAGAGCGGCCTTTTACTGTAATTAATGCGTACTGCAGATGTTGCTTTATGTGCATGGGAGAGTTTGAGTCTAGACAGACTGGCTGCTCCAACGAAGGGGGTCCGCTTTGATCCCTGATTAAAAACCACGAGCTGTACATTCATCATGCTCTCGTTTCAGGCCCTCTTGAGGACTTTACGCTACCCTCCCTCGCCTTCCTCCGTCTCTTTGTCTTCAGCCATCTCCTGGTGGAGTCTCTGGGAGTGGATGATGCTGTGGACTCATCTTCATGCTGTTTAATGTTGCTCACAGTGGAGTAAAGTTAAAGCTTCTCTTTTCTCAGCCTGCCCCACCTGTAATCTAATCACAATTAAAAATACCCAAGAGTGTCAGGAGTTTATTTTGGCAGTGGAGCCCCGTGACTGACTTGTGTCATTAGTTTACACTAAATATATATGAAGGCAGCAGTCAGCGAGGTCGTCTGTTGGCCGGGTTGCTGCTTGAAAGAAGGGAATTTGTTGACGCCTGAGGACTGAGGGAAACGGCATACCTCGTGCGATGACTCATGGCGGGGCGGTACTTTAGGTCGTAATTCTGTAGCATGGATTCTACCCTGGACTTATAAAGAAACTGTTTCTGGGCTTTTGATGCATGCTGGCTTGAAGATATTGCAGTATCGCAAGAGACTGAGCAAAGAACTTCAGCTTTGAGCATAAATGGCTCTTAAAACCATCCAGATTGGATGTATAGAGTTGGTACCATACACGAGATAACGAGGCGTTTTAAATGGCTCCTCCTGCAAAGAATGCGTGGTATGCAGCAAGTCAATCATGCGCGACTGCTCGTGCATGCTCTGCAGCACACAGAGAGACACCCAGGTGCTCTCCAGACCTGTCCGACGAGCAGCTCCATCAACGCTAATTGAGGAGGAGACCGATGGGCTCGGGCATTCCAGCGAGGATTAGAGGGATTGGATTCAGTTGCTGAGTGTGGTGGTTTTTAATGCCCACCCCCCTCCTCTCCTCCCTGCCATGGGAAGAGTGCTGTCTTTGTGAGCGGCTCAGGCGAGCCAGCCACCCCTGCCGTGTCACAACAACGTCTGATTGAGCGTTAATGTAGCACTCCAGAGAGTTCCAGGCTTCTCTGTGAAAACACTGGACTGTAAACCAGTGAGACTCTTACCTTTCAGCTCAGTCACAACTGCTGGACTGATTATGCCATTAAAGAAACATTGGAGCAGTGTTGTTATATAACTGGAACCCTGCAAAGAACCTCTGTCAGAACCCAAGATGCAGTTCCGCTCAAATGTTTGCATCCAATTCTAACGATTTATCATAATGCAACAAACAGCTTAAATGATTGTTGAATGCAATAACTAGATACAGAGGTTTGAATTTGTTGTGCCTTTTCTCTAAATCAAATCACATTATATAAACAGGCTCAAATATATATATATATATATATATATATATACATACAGGGGTTGGACAATGAAACTGAAACACCTGGTTTTAGACCACAATAATTTATTAGTATGGTGTAGGACCTCCTTTTGGGGCCAATACAGCATCAATTCGTCTTGGGAATGACATATACAAGTCCTGCACAGTGGTCAGAGGGATTTTAAGCTATTCTTCTTGCAGGATAGTGGCCAGGTCACTACGTGATACTGGTGGAGGAAAACGTTTCCTGACTCGCTCCTCCAAAACACCCCAAAGTGGCTCAATAATATTTAGATCTGGTGACTATGCAGGCCATGGGAGATGTTCAACTTCACTTTCATGTTCATCAAACCAATCTTTCACCAGTCTTGCTGTGTGTATTGGTGCATTGTCATCCTGATACACGGCACCGCCTTCAGGATACAATGTTTGAACCATTGGATGCACATGGTCCTCAAGAATGGTTCGGTAGTCCTTGGCAGTGACGCGCCCATCTAGCACAAGTATTGGGCCAAGGGAATGCCATGATATGGCAGCCCAAACCATCACTGATCCACCCCCATGCTTCACTCTGGGCATGCAACAGTCTGGGTGATACGCTTCTTTGGGGCTTCTCCACACCGTAACTCTCCCGGATGTGGGGAAAACAGAAAAGGTGGACTCATCAGAGAACAATACATGTTTCACATTGTCCACAGCCCAAGATTTGCGCTCCTTGCACCATTGAAACCGACGTTTGGCATTGGCATGAGTGACCAAAGGTTTGGCTATAGCAGCCCGGCCGTGTATATTGACCCTGTGGAGCTCCCGACGGACAGTTCTGGTGGAAACAGGAGAGTTGAGGTGCACATTTAATTCTGCCGTGATTTGGGCAGCCGTGGTTTTATGTTTTTTGGATACTATCCGGGTTAGCACCCGAACATCCCTTTCAGACAGCTTCCTCTTGCGTCCACAGTTAATCCTGTTGGATGTGGTTCGTCCTTCTTGGTGGTATGCTGACATTACCCTGGATACCGTGGCTCTTGATACATCACAAAGACTTGCTGTCTTGGTCACAGATGCGCCAGCAAGACGTGCACCAACAATTTGTCCTCTTTTGAACTCTGGTATGTCACCCATAATGTTGTGTGCATTTTAATATTTTGAGCAAAACTGTGCTCTTACCCTGCTAATTGAACCTTCACACTCTGCTCTTACTGGTGCAATGTGCAATCAATGAAGACTGGCTACCAGGCTGGTCCAATTTAGCCATGAAACCTCCCACACTAAAATGACAGGTGTTTCAGTTTCATTGTCCAACCCCTGTATATATATATATGTATACACACACACACAATTCTATTATTTGAATATATGTTCCTCAGTAAGTTGCACCTCGACCACATGTTTTTTGCGTCTTATCAATGTCCATCAGGCTCAACTCTGGTTGGTTATTCTGCCTCTCTTGCTGGCAGAAATGGTTTTAAATTAAATTAGTTGGTTTGCTGACAATGGACCCAGGTTTTCAGTGGGCTGGAGGTCTGGGCTTCCAGATTGCCAGCCCAGAAGCTTAATGTTAGCCTGCGTTGTCCCTTCAAAAACCAGTCCTGATGGAACACCCAACTGTGAAAACCTCATAAACCTGTTTTCATTTTGGCCAAATAGCTCAGTTTCTGTCTGTTTTGACCAAACTTCGGCTCTCCCATTTGTTATGGTCAATAGGGGTTCATTTAAGAGCTAGAGATTTTGGCCTCTGTGACTAAAAGCACAGTTGCAGGATTTGAAACGTGGTTTTTAAATCTAGGAAATCTAGGAACGTTGTACAAACTCTCAGGCATGGTGGTGGCATCGTCATGCTGTGAGGCTATTGCAGGAATGCCACCATATAAGCAGCCATGGAAAACTTGTTTACCAAACGTAAAAGCCAAGTACAGGTCCTTCTCAAAATATTAGTATATTGTGATAAAGTTCATTATTTTCCATAATGTCATGATGAAAATTTAACATTCATATATTTTAGATTCATTGCACACTAACTGAAATATTTCAGGTCTTTTATTGTCTTAATACGGATGATTTTGGCATACAGCTCATGAAAACCCAAAATTCCTGTCTCACAAAATTAGCATATTTCATCCAACCAATAAAAGAAAAGTGTTTTTAATACAAAAAACGTCAACCTTCAAATAATCATGTACAGTTATGCACTCAATACTTGGTCGGGAATCCTTTTGCAGAAATAACTGCTTCAATGCGGCGTGGCATGGAGGCAATCAGCCTGTGGCACTGCTGAGGTCTTATGGAGGCCCAGGATGCTTCAATAGCGGCCTTTAGCTCATCCAGAGTGTTGGGTCTTGAGTCTCTCAACGTTCTCTTCACAATATCCCACAGATTCTCAATGGGGTTCAGGTCAGGAGAGTTGGCAGGCCAATTGAGCACAGTGATACCATGGTCAGTAAACCATTTACCAGTGGTTTTGGCACTGTGAGCAGGTGCCAGGTCGTGCTGAAAAATGAAATCTTCATCTCCATAAAGCTTTTCAGCAGATGGAAGCATGAAGTGCTCCAAAATCTCCTGATAGCTAGCTGCATTGACCCTGCCCTTGATAAAACACAGTGGACCAACACCAGCAGCTGACACGGCACCCCAGACCATCACTGACTGTGGGTACTTGACACTGGACTTCTGGCATTTTGGCATTTCCTTCTCCCCAGTCTTCCTCCAGACTCTGGCACCTTGATTTCCGAATGACATGCAGAATTTGCTTTCATCCGAAAAAAGTACTTTGGACCACTGAGCAACAGTCCAGTGCTGCTTCTCTGTAGCCCAGGTCAGGCGCTTCTGCTGCTGTTTCTGGTTCAAAAGTGGCTTGACCTGGGGAATGCGGCACCTGTAGCCCATTTCCTGCACACGCCTGTGCACGGTGGCTCTGGATGTTTCTACTCCAGACTCAGTCCACTGCTTCCGCAGGTCCCCCAAGGTCTGGAATCGGCCCTTCTCCACAATCTTCCGCAGGGTCCGGTCACCTCTTCTCGTTGTGCAGCGTTTTCTGCCACACTTTTTCCTTCCCACAGACTTCCCACTGAGGTGCCTTGATACAGCACTTGGGGTTTTGAGTGATGAACCAGGCTGGGAGTTTTAAAGGCCTCAGTAATCTTTTGCAGGTGTTTAGAGTTAACTCGTTGATTCAGATGATTATGTTCATAGCTCGTTTAGAGACCCTTTTAATGATATGCTAATTTTGTGAGATAGGAATTTTGGGTTTTCATGAGCTGTATGCCACAATCATCCGTATTAAGACAATAAAAGACCTGAAATATTTCAGTTAGTGTGCAATGAATCTAAAATATATGAATGTTAAATTTCCATCATTACATTATGGAAAATAATGAACTTTATCACAATATGCTAATATTTTGAAAAGGACCTGTATGTGCCAGGAAAACCCAAAAATTTAAAAAGACGAATCAATTCTACCACGAAAAGTTGTCCGATATCCAGCTTTGATTATGCTTTTTCCACGCTGGCAGAAGAGCGGTTGAAATGCATCATTAAATGTCTTGAACAGTAAAACAATGATGCTGATTAAAAACGTCTGACCCTAACTACACCACATTACATTAGAGACTGAGGTGGTCCCGCACGCTGCCCCTGATGCCTGTGATATACAGAGAGGTAACATGGTGTAAAAAGTCTTTATGTGGGAGCTGCCCTGAAGGCGAGTGGGTGGGATGCATATCTAACCACCATTTGTAGTCAGGATGACAGGAGATAGAGAAGTGTAGCTGCATTTGCACTGTTTAAATGAGCTACAGGAATTTCACAGAAGGACCCACAGAACGATGCAGATGTCTTAATCATCCCTTATGTTTTTTACACTAAATGTGCTGAAATCTACGTGTTCTATTGCTCAGTGTTGTGCGTCACACCATGTATCGACTTCCAGTAACGGAAAGACAAGGGTGTGGGAACCAACAGCTGGAGATTTTGGGCGTCAGAGGCTTGTGATTTATTACACATATTAGTAAATCATTCGGAGTAGAAATAGTTTTGTCTGGAAAAAGAAGCTGGAGGGAGGCTTTCACAAAGCTGTGTCACGGCCCAAATGTGACCTCCAAACAGTATCAAAGGTATACCAGAAAAAACTAGGCTTTACTGGATCTTTGCTTTCCTGACAGTAACTTTGAACAGTAGTCTGACAGTTTGCTTCCTCTCACTTGTCAGCCACTTGTTACCAGGGTGTGCGAGATGCTCTGAACAGTCGTAGGTTTGGCAGAGCACCTTCAGATGGAGACACCGCTGCACAGGGATGAAATTTAGACTGATTGTTTATGGCTGTTGCTCTAACCGGGTCTGACAGCTTCCAAAACAGCTCAGCCTGAACCCCTCGTGACCCCAAAGGCTTGTCAATTCTTTTTATTTCCCTTTGCCTGTATCACTGATCTGCATCCGGTACGGGGCTGGTCCTCCTCTTTTTCTACTGCTCTGCTGCTGCATTTTAAATTCATATTTTTTTAGTGTTGTAAAAAAAATCTTTCATTTTTAAGAAAGATCTCAAGACAGAACCAGCAGAAATCGGACTAAAATCAGGAAATAAGTGGTATAACTGACAGATTTTGTTTTGATTCTGCTTTAATGTTTTTGTCATGATGCTTTCTTCTCATTTTTCCCCAGCATACCTGCCATGTAAAGGTGCTGTTTTGTGCCAGCTTTTTATCATTTTGTATTATTAAAGACCAAAGTCTTGGTCAGAAATTCAGAATGCTAGCGGTGGAAGTTTAAACACTGGGCCTTCTCCCTGAACCTCCATCAGAGAGTAAAATGGTGTTTATCAGTATGAGATTCCCACTGCACAATAACCCTGTAAAAAAAATTAAAAAATAAACTTGTTTTATGCTTCTTTTTTTATCATGTATCAAGTATGATTTCATATTAGATTGAAAATATGCACTGCATCTTATATAATATATGAGGAGCAGAGAACGGAGTGGTGTTAAACACGGTTTACTATTACTTTAGAGTTACATTTTTAGCAGCCATTAGCATCGTACATTGGTGACTGGCATGCTCAAAGTGTTTAGCATTACTAAGTGTGACTTTCCTGTTGTTAGATTTCCAAATCCAGCAAGTTTGTGAAAGACTGAGCAAATTAGCCACAATAGGTTTGGCCTTCCTGGTGAAGTCTTGACTCTCTATTTAAATTAGGTCTGGAGGAACACCTACCATACCTCTACAAAATAAGTTTTTCTTAAGCTTTTGTGTGTCCTCGCCTAATGTTTCATCACCTGACCGAAACTAAAAGAAGCTAACTGTGAATGTCCGTCTTTCAGTAACAGCGTCCGCACTGAAGAGTGTTGCTAGCATGACCCGTTACTGCTGATGGTGTGTTCACGGATCCTAAAGAAAAAAAATCCAGTTCTTGACTTCAAACCAAAAAATTGTTTTGCAAGTTGTGCATGCAAACATCGGACATACCTTAAAAAATACAGAGAATAATTGGTTTTCTACTCAGTTTGACCAATAACCCTTTGACCTCTTTCACATTTTAACCTGTTACAGCCAATTTCTGTGTATTCTATTGAGATTTTAATTGATAGACCAAAGCAAAGTAGCACCTATAGGTACAAGTGCTGCTTGACCAGATGCAGCTCTCCTCTACTTTCCCAAGTTAAGCTTCTTAGTGAGAGTAAATGAGTAACTTGTGTTTGAGGTGGGTTCAACTAGGTGTTACTGCTGCTATGATTAAAGATTTCTCCTAAATCTACTGTTAGTCACATATGCGGGAGCTGTATTTAGCTGGCTCTTGAGTCACTATGAGGAGGGGTGGTAGGAGTTTCGGATTGCATCAGCGCCAACAACAAGCGTTGCTGGGAAGAAAAGGGAGGCCGGCTCTGCAGATAGCACTTTGACCTGCTGACCCCACACTTAAGTTATTATTCAAAGCCAAGCAGAGTTCTTTTAAAATGCACGCTGCTCAGATACCCACACAACCATACATCACCTCAAACGCATTTCACCCCCGCCCCGGACACAGATGATAAGTTGATCCTTGGAACAATTTCCATCATAGCGAAAAATCCCTGCTGCTGGCAGCCACACAAAAACAGGCCCTTGATGAATGAGTTGTTTACCTACTTCAGTTCAGCGCAGGCCCGGCCCGCCAAAATGCCACTTCATTATGAGGCTCCAGAGCAGGAAACTGGATATTGCTTCATGTGTTTTACCAGGCTAAATAAGTGATATAACATCCCGGTTTTAATGCAGTTATCGGCTCATAATGAGCTACCATGTACAAGCTGTAGCTTCTGAGTTACAGAACAACACCTCCTGGTGTCGGCTGGCTACCTGCCAGAGTGGCTTAACTGAAATTTCTTAGACATTTGGCAGGTGGTTAGTGGTCATTTCCCACCCAGCATGCACCTCGCCAGCCTGGCTTCAGGAGCACCTCTCTCTGCTGCGGGGCCTGTACCTTGTAAACCTCTCGCTTTGCTAACATAGAGGCATCTGCCAGCACACCGGATCTGATGGAGCTCCTCTCTTGTGGTCTGTAGTTTGTCTCTGTGGAAGTCTGGCCTCTGTTTTGCAGAGACGTGGACCCTGACCCGGCCTTATGGAGAGAAAGGCAGTTTGTGCCTCTGCTCAGTTTGGGCTTCTTACCGTCTCATGAAAGGAAATCCTTCAGGGAGAAATTACTCATGATTATGTTTCACAACTGGGGAAACGCAATGGGTCAGAGACGAAGCCAGAAGGACTGCATCAAAGACTTCGGCATCCTGAAATTCAACATAGTTGTTTCTTTTTTCACATTCTTGAAATAAATTACAAAATCATATTTGTTGTATTTAGAGTCTGTCCATCCATCCATTCGTCCTGCTATTTTTCCAGCTTCCATATTTAGAGTTTGACCTCTTGGAAGAGCGAGACATTTTGACTTGGAAAAACTTTGCAATTCAGATGTTAAATCAGCACACAGACCCCAAAATTTAAAAGTAACTACATTTAATTTCTACAATGAGGTGTCATTAAGCATTTAGCTAAAGAAGTCTCAGACCTGTTGATCTTTTGGTGAAGTTAGATGTTTAAGTAGGTCAATGATCTGTTGGCACCAGGACAAAAAATGAGCCTTTTTGTGATCTCCTCTCCTGGTGAATTACATCCCCTGATTGAAGCTTTATTCTCTGTTAAAAACTCTTATCCTAATGGTTTAATGTAAAGTGTTGTAATAGTCTGGGGAGGATTGAGGAAGGGCAAGAGGCATTTTTTTCATATTAAAAAACAAAACCCTGCTGAATTGAAAAGTAGGTCAGGTGTTTAGACATTTTGCAGGGAAGGTGTTGCTGAAATGTCCCCAGCCAAAGTAGGTCAGAGTTATACTTGATAAATCTCCTGTTTGAGTTGAACAGAAAGATGTGTCTCGGTGAAATGCTACAAGGTCACTTCTTTTCACCAGAGGAAAGCAAAAAGGCAGATTGAACTTAAAGAAACGAACAAAGAGCCTTTTATGGAGGGAAATCAAGCTGGGTGTGTTGTTGGAGTTCCTCGGACTCTGTGAGGTTTTTGTTTTCCAAATAACCTCCACATTAGCGTAGCTTCTGGTGTAGTCCCACAGTCAGCCATTCTTATCATGTAAGTAGACACAGTGGTGTGAAGGAAACTGTCCTCTATATTTTCTCTGCTGGGGGGCTGCACAGTGGAGCAGTGTTTCCCCAAAAAGTCTTCATGTCCCCTCAACGTTTTCACATTTTGTCATACAACCACAGACTTCAGTTTTACTCTGAGAGAGCGTTCTTCACATTGGAACATGGTGGAGGCAGCGTCATGCTGTGTGACTCTTTCTTTAGCAGGGAAACGAAAAGCAACTAAATTATCCTTTTATTGGAAGCATGGGAAGGAGTAGTGGCTTTCTTACAGCCTGCTCACCTGCAGTGGACAGCAACATGTGGGGGAGGATCAGCATTGCTGAACTACTCTATGCTCCATACGGGCTGAGCAAACTGGGTCACTCTGGTGCTTATTCTCATCTCAAAATAACTGTTGGAACGGTATGAAGGAAAATATTAGCATTTGTTCACCTTATTACTGTAAACTGGTCCAGTCCTGCTTCACGGGTCACGGTTCTGAGGATTATGCTCTAGAGTCTCTGGGCACCCATTTTTGGTACCGTGTTTTTAAAGGCTTTAGCTGTTATCCTGTTACTCCAGCTTAGTTGGGCAATTTTAGGGCTTTTTGATGTAAATCCACGATATAATTGCGATGCAATGTTTCGCTAACAGTGTGTTGGGATCACAGATGCGGAAGAAAAGGCATATATCACACCTGATGTACTCATCATAATATTTACCAATGTTATCCACATTGTAAGATTTTCTAATATCGTGTAGCCCTCATTAAAAAGTGGCAGCATCATGAGTGGAGCCATAGTGTTGTCAGGCTGTTACCAAAGCACCCGACAGTCAGTTAAAACATTCAGTGTAGATCAGGATGCCTGGCAGACCCGTTACATACCTTTATTGGTGTCCCTCACACATCCGTTGGCTCTGACATTAGGCTGCTGATATGTTCATCTTGAGCAAAACCGGCATCAGGTTCTGGACCAGAGACCCAGAGTTCAGAGAAACACGGTTGCTGTGTTTGGTTATGCAAGCATCCTGGTTTTGATGCATCAATCCAGCCTTAATCTGCAGTAGTTTGGTAAGTTGGGACCGGAAAACTTTCTTCCTTTTATTGTTGACATCACTTTGTCCTCACTCTGACAACCTACTTAAATTTCACTTCGCGTTCATACATCTCAAGGTTCTCTCCATCACTGTACGCCGACAGTTTGATGTAGTGCTGAGCAGTAAGTTTCTATTATTCTGTGTGCTTTTCATTCTCTCCTGATATTTTTCCCCTCTGATGAACATTACAGTAAACAAAGCGAGCCGGTCCCTTTCATTTTGTCACATTCCAGCGTGTGAATTTCTCTCGTCAGACAAAGAAGCTTTCATCCCGGCCCGGCTCTCGTCCGCTCGTGGGTGGAAACCATACCATTTCACAATCGCTCCTGTAGGCTCCGATAATATCCGCTTTAGTAAAACCTTGGAGATTGATTCCTCTGCTTTATGTCCTTCATATCCGCCGTACTGTCTGGCAGCTATAGCTCACCTTTGGCACACGGCTGCCTGTATTGTCACCTCGTTTCAGAGCTGTGATTGATTTGAGCCGTATTTGCGGTTCACGTGGCTCCTGACATGCTCGCTCTCTGCCTTTTCAATACCTAGAAATACATTTGCTGCTGGCATTCAGCACAAATGGGCACAGCTTTACTTCAAACATGCAAACCGTAAAGCTGCAGTTGAGTCCTTTTTACCGCGGCGCCGAACACAACCCAGCAGTGGTAATGCTACTGGTTGACATGCAGGCTGCCAGTATGCACATAGATGAAGATGGAGACAGAACAGGAGAAAGAACAGAACCATTCTTACGCCTGGATGGATTCTTCGGAACGTTCAGGAATGTTTTTAATTTTTAAACATGTAGAAAGTTTGGATAATTTTGTTTTCAGATGATTTCAGACATTTAATTATATACATATTTCTATTTATTTGAAATTTTCAAGTGTATTAATTTAATTATTTACACGTTCATGATTTGTGCGGCTGTTTATATTATATTGTTTTTATAAATATATTTATTTATGTACCTGTCTATTCTCACAGCGTGTCAGTCACTACCACAGGTGATGAAATGAATGCGGCTGAAGTCATTTAGTCTTTTACGTAAAATAGGAATCAAATTGAGGTCAGATTTGTGTATCGTGTAATTTTCCAGCTCAGATTTACTGGTTTACCTACTTTTTGCGCCCTCATCATGGGCTGCTTCTAACCAACCGTAAACGGAGAACATATCTTGCTGCTGCATTCACTGGCAATCACATAAAACAGGAATTCAGAGCATCATGGAGGAACATGAAGTAGGGTTTTTCTCAGCAGTATCTCGCTTGAACGCTGGGCCTTCTCTCTTATGTTTAGTAGCCTAAAGGTGCTAAATGGTGGGCAAATTACCAATCCATCAACGCTGTCAGATCAAAGTCGTTTTCTCTAACCCCCGGATGCAGTCGTATTCCTGCAGGGGCATATCTAATGCAGTCATGTCCCTATTATGGTCTTGTTCTCTTCCTTTTCAGCAGCTTTTCTTCACACATAATTCCTGTTGTAGATGTGAGCGATTCGCTCCAGGGCATTTTACTAATTTTTGGGTTGGTTTTTTTTTTTTGCTTGTTTTCACAATATAAAGCAATTTTTACCTTCAATTTTGGCAACTATTATACTTCATGCAGCTCCATTTCATGATTTCCTTGCACATATGTGGAGTAAACCAATTATTTCTGCATGTTTCAGCTTTGGCCATTCCACTCGCAGTTCACGGCTGCACCTGTTGCTGCTAAATACTCCTCCACTTCACAGAAAACGATGTGACGAGAGAAAAACGCCGTCGGGCCCGGATGAGAGTGACCTCGTCGGTTTGTGCTCTCTGCAGCTGTTCATGTAGGGAGGGAGGCTGCAGGGCTTTCAGGAAGGCGTTAACCGGCTTTACTTAAAGCTGCCTTATTGAAATATGCATCACGTCCTAATTTCTTTGAGCTGCTGCCTCGTCCTCTGTGGCTTGATTTCACAGCCATCTCATAAATTGCACAATTATTCTCATATTTGTTCCGCTTCTTTTGAGACATGAAAATCAGTGGGAAAACAGCAAATCAACCAACAAACCTTTTATCCTTGTGAGATTTTTCTGTTTTCATCCACTACACCTGGAGTCTCTGTAATCATACATAAGAACCCCAAATGGAGCGTTTTACTGAGAAAACAGTGATTTTTACCACTTGATGCCTCAGCAGAGCTTGTGTGTAATGAGAGCTGCAGGGTTTGGAGAACAGTGTGGTGATTTCAGAGGCCAGTTCATGTTTGATTTACATGTTTAGGAACATTTGTACACACAAACCAGAGCCGTCGGACACATCAGAAGGTTGCTAGGAAGCATTCCTCCTTAAGTATGAGCGTAGGCTTTTATGGGCCAACACAAAGTAGTGCATGATTGAGAAATACATGGTTTTCATACATTTTTATAAATAAATATGTGAGCAGCTTACTATGCATTGTATTCATTTCCTTTTGCATCTGGCTAACATGCAAATTACTGTTGCAGAAACTGATGGTGAGCACAAATATTTTACATTAAAGTATATTCAGCTGTTGGAATGGCCCAGTCAAAGTCCTGTCCTAAATACAATTCAGAATCTGTCTGCAAAGTACAGACTCTGGGGGGCTGAATACAGTTTCTCCCAAACGTTTAAGATTTTCATTTCTAAAAAAAGGCTTTCAATAGAAAGCATTGAAGGTTGTGTTGTAACCTGACCAGTTTTGTAAAAGTTTAAGGGGTATGAATACTTTCACAAAGGCTCTAACTCCAAAACCGCCGTTATTTTTATGTTTTATTTTGCCGATGTGGCCCCGTATAATCTTCAGTCACATCTTGCTGGATTTTCAGATTCATCTTTTATTAAATCTCTGCTCACTTTGCCTCCGACTGTCTTCGATTCCCACATAAACAGATCGAAAACCACAGCAGACACAACTTTTATTATTACTTTTCTTCATCGTATACTTTGAGACTGTTATTCAAACACAACTAAATTATCTTCCATTTTATTTCCCTGCCGCAGTGGTTGTCAAGTTCCCTCGTCGAGAGCACTAAAAAAAACGAACTGAAATGAGTCCCTCTTGGTCCCCTGCAGGTGCCATACTGGGGCGCTCAGAGACGCAGAAATGCGTCTTCTACAACTCCAGCTGGGAGAAGGAGCGAACCAACCACAGCGGCACAGAGGACTGCTACGGCGAAAAGGACAAGCGGCGACACTGCTTCGCCACGTGGAAGAACGTCTCGGGCACCATTGAGATCGTCAAGCAGGGCTGCTGGCTGGACGACATGAACTGCTACGACAGGTACGCATTATTTGGTTGGATGTTTGTACGTTTTTTTTTTGTTATTTTGTTATTTTTTGTTATTTGTCTCGAGGCAGCGCTTTGACAAATGTAATGTCTTTGCTGATAATTTAGATAACAAAACTGATTAAAACTGCTGCATCTGCAGAATTTTGTCTCAAAACTATAAATTTTAGTTTTTCTTCAAAGGGACAATGAGAAAATACATGTCCGTTTAACATGACTTGAGGCTTTGTTTTGTAGTTCTTCAACGAACCCGGAAGTAGGACTTAAAAACATCGGTTTTGAACCATCATTCTTCAGGATTTTCTTGGACCTTGACTGCTTTGTCATGCAGCATTAGTCAGATCACCTGACTTTTCCCCAAGAGACATCAAGACATAAAAACGCTCTTAAATGTCAGGCATGTAATTGGGTTGTTTCTGCTCATAACAGGAAACTTAACTGGCTTTAAGTTGGACCTTAAGGTTCTTTGCGACTAGCAGTCGTTTGAAAAGACACCATTACTTTCCTTTTCTTTAGTCAAATGTAATAACATCCCAAAGATAACAGCTTGACTAACAGAAAATATGCTTTTAATTCCAATCAGGCGTTTTTAAAAATTACATGAAAACCTTGAAGTTTTAGCATTAAATTAAATTATTGAGGTGCTCTGTGAGGCTAATTGAGAAATGCTAAAATATTAGGGTATTATGCTAACATGTTGATCTTAATCTGCTTTAACTTATCTGTTTTAGCTGAGTTCAGCCTACATTAGCTTAATTTAATTTTCTATATCTTAGCCTGGGTTACTTTACCATAGCTTGCTAGTTTTGTTTTTCTTAGCTTAGTTAGCCTACCATATTTTATCTTTATTTACTGTAGCCCATCTTAGCTTAGCTTAGCCAATTTTAACTTGATTTTGCTGAGCATAGCATAGCCTTAGTTTAGATAGCTTTTATTTTATCTTAGCTTAGTTACATTTAGGTCACTTGAGCTTAATCTACCTAACTATTATTCACCCTATCTTGGTTTATCTTAGCTTAGATTAACCTTGTCTGAGTTTAGTTGACCCTAATTTAGCTCAGCCTATCTTAGTTTAGCGTATGTTAGCTTAGTTTTCTCTACATTAGCATACCTTAGCTCGGTTTAGCCTGCTTTAGTTGAGCATATTCTACCTTAGCTTTGTTTTAACCTACATTAATTTAAGTTTAGTCTAGTCTGAGGTATCCTGGCTTTTGTCAGATTAATTTAGGTTGTCTTATATGAGCGTCGTCTACTTTAGCTTGGTTAACTTGTTACATTTTAACCTACCTTTTTTTACATTAGTTTTGTTTGCATCACTTCAGATTAGTTTAGCCTACCGTAGCATAGTTTAAATTCTTTTCTTTTAATATTGAAATTGATAAAGATACCTGAACAGCTATTAGCTAAAAACACTACATGATCAATTGATGAAGATGATGATGCATCTTTCAGGTTTTTTAGTCAGGTCTTTGCAGCATTTGTTACTGTTTTGCTAAAAGCATCACTTCAGAGATTGTTCACCTGCTGGAGATGGCTTTTTTCAGTTGTCCACTTTCCTCATTCTTTAAGCACACGCTGCACCTTTTACTGTCATCATCAGGTACATGACCTGACCTGAAAAGAAGTGAAAAAGCAGCTAAAATGAAAAAGATGAAAAGGAAAAACTTTTAAAATACCTTCAAAAAACTAGGAGTAGGGTTCATACTCAGTGTAGATGAGCACGCAGTTTGCTTTTAGAAGTTTCCAGTTTGGAAAAATATTTGCTCCCAGGCTTCATTGCTTTTTTTTATATCTAAAACATGGAAGACTCATTGATCAGATGTTGTCTTCGTTAATAACTGAGTTACCACAGATAAAAAGGACAGTTTTTTTTTTTTTACCTCCAGACCCTCTCAGATCATTGTTGTGAACTCAAACCTGAGTTCAGATGTCTGTAAAACACCACCTCAGTGTTCATCCAGCTCAGAGCCACAAGTCTTTGTGAGCCAGCTTTACATTTATTACCTGCAGACAGCTTTTTCTGTCTCTCATCAAGACAAAGCCAGCACATCATGACTCACTCTCAACTCTAAACACATTTAAAATAACCTTGAGCACTTTTTTCATCCCTTTCATTGTTTTCCATTGGAATGACTTGCATAGGGCCACGTTTTAATTACTGCAACTGACATAAATAACAAGCTTTCGATATGAAACTGATTCAACGTCTAAATAGTCTAAAAACGCAGCTCCTAATGAAGCATGTCTTCAGAGTTTCCTGCTCACTAGAACATGAAGCTGGTGTGTTTTCCTTTGATTCCCAAACGATAAAGTTGCAGTCAGATCTGCATCCCGCTCCGTTCGGGTACCTCGGTTCAGACGGCGCCGGCTGGCCTCCCTGGAGAGTGGAGAGCAAGTCGAGGGCGGCTGCCACTTCCTTTGGCTTTTATCTGATGACTCTGAGAGTGAAATATTGTGTGTGTGTGTGTGTGTGTGTGTGTGTGTGTGTGTGCACATATTGGCTTCACGTAGGAGTTATTTAATAAATGTTGTTTCGTTGTCCTCTGTGGCTGTGAGGGAATGAAAAGAAGAGAGAGGAGTGTGTATCAGTGCACGTTCGTGCTTTTTGCACAGCATCACATCTTTTATGTTCGATGCACTTTGAATAATAAAAGTGTCTCCGCATGTAGCTCTGTGTGTGTGTTTGTGTTTCTAATTCCTACCTTAATGTCCTCTGCAGCAGCGAGTGTGTGGAGAGGAAGGTGAGCCCTGAGGTTTTCTTCTGCTGCTGTGAAGGCAACATGTGCAACGAGAGGTTCATGTACGTCCCCGACACGCAACCGACGAATGACACGACCCATTCCACCGCCTACAGTACGTACAGCTTTCTAATGTCTGTATGATGTTGAGAACCAGATTTGGAGTAGAAAGGAGTCAAGGAGATGCTTGGTGATTAAAAATCCACATTAAAGATTGTAAACTGGGTTTGTACAGCACAAGGGATGTTCAAAAAAGAACTTGTATTAATTTATGTGAACCAATGTTTTCCAGTGTGGAAGGATTTTACAGCCAATTACTTGTGTGGTTTTTACAATTAGAAATTAGGCTTCTAGCATTTCCGACTGGATAATTGCCTCCAATTAGAGTAGTTCTGTGCCAAACACCCAACATTTAGGTGTAGTCCACTCTAGGAAAGCCATTCCAGATGCCTAAAGTTAGCTTGTTTTAATCACTTACTTAGACGTTTCTTTGGGACAGTTAACCTGGCTTGGGCTTTGAGTATTGCCAGGTTTGTCCTGAACATCGTAACAAATTTTCCTTCCATCTGATTAGTTTAGATAAAACGCATTGAGAATCAATTTAGTGGATGAGTCGAGGTGAAGCCAAGGCTTTTAAAACTAGGGTCACGGTATCAGCTGTCAAACACGGTGGTGGTGGCAGCATCATGCTGAGGGACATGTTCCTTTCCGTGACACCTTGTAATAAGTAGATCTTCAGTCTCACCTCTAATTAACAGCGAGATGGCTGAAGGCATGTTGTCAACGTGAAAGGTTAGAGACTTTACCCAAATGTTTCTAGGTGTGTAGGTGTAATTTTAGACTGTCTTAAAGTATGAAAGTAGATCTTCAGGCTGAGTGAGCAGGTATAAGACGTTTTAGCCTTTTGCTGTTAAATATGTGATGTTTGCACCTTTCAACACCAGCTTTTTCCTGCAAATCTGAGAGCTCGAAGGCTACTGCTACACTGAAAAGCATGAGCAAAAAGACCAGATCCAGGCTGTATTTGTAAGTAATGAAATAATAGGAGTTTTCAGCATGTACAAATTTGTGTACGTCTGTCTGTAGCAGTGTGTTCTCCAACAGTGGCGCCTCCGATGTCCTTGCACTTATCATTTTACAGCCAACAGGCTCATCTGTCTGCTCGCATTGCTTTGGATTTGACGGAAAGAAACCTGCAGACAGCCTGTTGTGTAAAAAAACTCCTTGCAAGCAGCCCAAGAGGCCCGCAGAGCAAATGGTGAAGCCCGCCCTCCCCCTTCGCCGGCGGTGGACGGCTGCTGAATCAAACGGAGGCAGCTTGTTACGGGGAGGACGGGCTGAGCCGGCAGGCGTCACCGCTGCAGAGTCGGACAGTGCAGAGAGCCCTGGTATTTTTGGCTGCAGGATTACGTTATGTCACGAGATGGGTTCGCTAATCCCATCCCACGTGTGTGTGTGCGTGTGTGTGTGTGTGCGTGCGTGTGCGTGTGTGCGTGTGTGTGTGTGTGTGTGCGTGTGCGTGCTCTGGTATGATCTCTAAGCACAGCAGCAACAAGCTCGTGTTAGTGTGCTGCCTACAGAGATGATGTTAGCTCAATGTCAGGCCAATCGGATGCATTTCCTTGCTTCAGTTTTGTTCATTCCTCTGTTCCAACCACTTCCTGTTTCTCCCTGCAGCCACCTCCAACCCGTTCTCCCCAAAGCCGCCGCTCTTTAGCACCCTGCTGTACTCCCTGGTTCCCATCATAGGCCTGGCCGGCGTCGTCCTCTTCTCCTTCTGGATGTGGAGGCACCACAAACTGGCCTACCCTGCGGCGCTCGTCCCCACACATGTAAGTCTCTGTTGGTCCTCTGCTGCTTCCTGAGCTCACCTGTCAGTCAGTGGGGCAGGTCTGAGTTTCTCCTTCTGTATATTCACCCATGGTTACTCTACCTTCACCTACTAACAGCTAACACTGAGGGAATGTAAACCCGCTCAGGTCCACATTTGTCCTTTCCAGGAAATAGATCTTGAGGGCTTCAAGAAGAAAGCTTGGAGGTAAACACTAAAACAGGGATTAGAGCAGCTCAAGCACGATGGTGGAGGGGTGATGATATGGGCTTGTATAAGTGTTGTGGAGTCAAATGTAAGGCCATCTGTCAGGCAGCTGAAGTTTGGTCCAAACTGGTTCCTGTACGCGCAGAAGATGCGATTTAAAGAACGAGCCAAATGTCTTCCACAACGAGAGCAGGATCACTGCTTGGAGCTACCTCAGATTATTAAAGCAGGAAGTGGTTTTACATTCTGTTGAATTTTCAACAGTTTCTTTAAGATGACTCTGCTTGAATATCTTAGAAATCTATGAAAAAGCTTCTAAATTTCTCGTGTGGGAACCTTGTGTGAACTTTCCGATATTTGCTTTTTCAGTGGGCTCTGTCTATTTATTTAAGAGGCTCTTTCACAGCGACCCGCTTCCTCTCCAACGTTGAACTGAACACAAATACCAACCAAATAACGAGAAATCAAAGCGTTGTCACCTTCATCTCACTCACCTTTCATTCCTCAATTTCACTTTAATATAAAAACTCTTGCGTAGTCTTCTGAACGTTTCTAACGCCTTTATGAGCCTTGAAAACATTTCAGACAAACAAACCTATCCCCCGAAATTCCTGATCAATGTAGCTTCTGCAAATCCGAGGCTTGTTTTGAGTCGACTGCAGCAGAGCTATATTCTCGGCTGCTCGGCAGCGAGGGGAAGAGAAGCAGAGCTTTCCAGCGTATGGAAGAGGAGTCAGGGGCCTCTGCATTATTGATGAGGCTTTATATAGGCAAACAAAACTAAACACAGAGAAAAGCTTGCAGCTCTGCCTCCGAGGATGGAGGTGGTGGGTGAGTGGGTGGGTGGGAGTGCGGGGGAGGGAGGAAGGGAGCGAAGAGAGACATGCAGTTCTCTCCACTCACTTATTGTATTTGCAGAGCGCCAAAGCTTTGCAGGAGAGAGATAAAAAGACAGTTACACAATGCAATCTGGAAACAAAGCTGATGTGCATCGGAAAAACAAGAAGCGTAAGAGGCTTTCTGAGCATTTTTACCTGGAAACGGATAAATGAGAGGGAAAAAATAAACGGGTAACATGTCGAACGGCGATATGTTACAGATTCTCTCAGCAATGGGTGGATAAAATGAAATATATTAGCCAGCGTGGAGCAAATGAAGTCATGCTGGGCGTCTGTAATCGGGTTGAAGTGGATTATTGCATAAAGGAGTAGGTGTATGAGAGCAGCAGGGAAGGAAAAGGAGGTCACAAATGCAGCAATGTGTTTAAAATCAGCTCATTGGGAATTCAAGCTGCTTCATTAAAAACTTTCCTCTTTTCATAGTATATTTTTTTAGCAGTTTTGAGAGCATTGATCTTCTTTACAGACTCTCTGCTTCTGTTCGAGAGATGAAATCCAAACCGTTCACTGCCGACTTCTCCCATCATGTCGCGTATCGTCTTGCAGCGAGTCAGGGAATCCGTCAAAAACCCAGATCTGTTTATTGGAACTTTGTTTCATTTTTTATTTTATTTTTTTGCTCGGTCATGACTAGGGCTGCCGATAATGCAGTCGCAGGGGCATAATGCGCTGCACTTAGTCATGTATTTTTAATGTGACGGCAACAGATTGACCACACGTGTTGGATTTAAAGCATCCGGTGCAGATGGGAAGGCCCTCTTGGTATTAATTGAGCCATGTGGAAGGATTATTGATGTTTTTTTCCTGCATTAATACAAAGCAACTGTCGTCAAGGACTAAAGCTCTAATTTATGATACATTGTTTTTTTTACATTTTCTTTGATTTATTGGGGGTTTTTGTTTTGTTCATTTTTCTGTCCCAATTAGCTCTGATCATTTTGAGTTCATTTTAGACCTCACTTCCCCTACTTTGTTTTCTTTGAAAAACATTTAGCATCAGATTGGTTCAAATGTATTATGTTGCATCTTTTTAGGATGTTTTGCGTCCACCTGGAGTTTCTCTTCATGTTTTGTTTTTTTTATCTTAAGACCTTTTTTGTTTCTCAGTTTTAGCATTTTTGGGTCAAATTTGTATATCTTAGGAATGTAGGTAATGCTAACAGATCTTTAAGTGTGTATTTACATTTCATTTCTTAATTACAGCTTTTAACGTTACATTTGAGCTACTTTCTCTCGGTTTGTACTTATTGAACTTTTTTAGGTTAAAAACACACTCAAAAAATGTCTTCATACATGTCTTGGCTAAAATTGGGAAATATTGTGTGTAAAAGTCAAAAGTTAGCCAACGTCGTCATTTCCAGCCATTTTTACATTGCTTTGGTGCGGAGCGCTTACGATAATATCTTCATCTACTCCTTTTCTGTTGTGGCACAGAAAAACACAAGTTGGCGTCCTCTTCTGCGAGAGATTGGGAATTACCTTTGACTCGTTTGTTTTTAAACAAGGACATTTGTTCCTTAATGCATACATGTACCGTTCAGTGTAGATCATCTGTTTTAATACTTTTATGCATTTTGTTTCTTCTCTCCATTAGACCAGTACTGTTTGATTTCAGATCAGGTTTAGAGTCGTGTGCTGGAGAGAAACAGCGACAGAAAGCAAACTGAGCTCCTGCAGCGTCTCCTCTTATATCTGTGAAATGTACTTGGGGTCAGGCTGGAGGTGGACTTAATAAAGATGAAGGCTGATTTATCACGTTGCAAAAAGAGCGAAGGAAAAGCGTGTTGGCTTTTCTTCAGCGCACATTTAATTTATAGGCTCTGCAGGCCTCAACAGCATCAAATCCAGGAGGAAATGCACAGAAAAGATGCACAGCAGTTGTATGAAGCTGTAGTGTCGTCATGATTCTGCTCCGGCATGAAGCGTATTTCCTGCCACCAAACCTCCATTATTCACGCCTCTGTGCCAAGTGGAGGCAAACTGGAATTGATTGTGATTGAGTACACAGAGCTGCACAGGCCTTCAGCACTCAAACACAAGGCTCAGCTTAGTTTTTCATGTCTTAATCATTCCTGACTGAAATCTGTTTTCTAAAACTACCTGGATCTTTTTTGGCCGGGTGGAGCCTTCCAGAACCAACCTTTTGTGTAGGAGATTCTAGGTGTCTGAGCTGCTCCGTCTATTGTTCCTTATTGCCGTTTATAATTAGAAGGCAATCTTGACAACACATGAATTCATCTGTTTATTTTTGTTTATTCTCACATCTTAAGGAACTTTAGCCTTGCAGTCGCACATCAGACATGTTGTTGTTTACCTTGACAGTCAGTCAGCAAACGACTTGTGTTGTTTTGGATGTATTCACTTTTATTTTTTTAACTGGGTTTTATTGTCTCAAAGTCTGTAAAAAGTATTCACACCCCTTCATCTTTTCCGCATTGTGTCACCTTATAGCCAGTGACTTCGCTGCATTTTATTCAGATTTTGTTTGATAGACCAACACACTGTAGTACATCATTTTACCATGAAAGGAAAAGAATGAATAGTTTTATCCCTAAAATGTGCCATGCATTTGTATTCAGCCCCCATGAATTTAAGATAGATATGTTACATATATCAGATTTGGTGTCTTAAAGGTGGAGATGTTTACCCCTACTGATTAGCAAAACAGCCCAAACTCGGGGAGATCTGTAAACTGGAAGGTCTGGACTTTGACTAGGCCTTTTTAACACATGAGTATGCTTTGATCTGAACCAGACCTGGGTGATTTACGGCCCCTAGAACACATCCAGCCCGCTTAGATGTAAAATCAAACACGCTTAACATGCCTATTCAGCACATAAATCACACCACCATGTTTCACCATGGTCTGGATAATGTCCACACATGGTATTAAATTCTGGTCTCATCTGACTAGGTTCCAGTAGCTTTTCCAGGATTTTACGATGTGTGCATGTTTAAGACGAAGGGTGCTTTGAAATGCATTTTATGTCATCTGTGAAACATTCATGCTTGTTGGGTTTCCATCCTTCATTGAAGCTAACTTTCAGTTGCTAAATCTGCTGCTAAACTGCGACGCCTCGGCTGGTCCATGTGGGGTTTCTCTCAGCGTTTCCAGAATCAAACCTCTGAAGTTCTGATGTGACGAGAGGGAGCATCTCAGCCTCCGTTTAACCTGCCTCTGCTTCATCCACTAACAGACAAAACGCAGCAGTAATCCTCTCCTCTTTGCTTTCTTATGCTCCTTTTCCAACAAGCACGCCTTTCATATTATGGTAGAGGTAAGAGCAGTTTAACTGACGTTCTTTTGGGTTACGGTCCTGACCTCTCCACCTCAGTCCTGCACCACCGCTTGGTTTGCTTTGTCCAACACCGCCTTGCTTACTCCGGCTCACACCACTTTCTTTTCCCCCCTGCCTGGATTAATTGCATGAATGGATGTCTTGTTTTTGCTTTGTGCATGCAGGAAAGTAGCCAAAACACGGCTTTGAATGCAGCCCCTGGTTTTTAAATGATTATACTTGTGTTGATGTTTGTCATGTGACCCATTTTTAAGCACTTGCAGCTTCTTCTGCGGTAAACCGGACATCTCAGAGGACAGAAGCAGAATAGGAAATCTTTCAGTAAATATTTAGGTCCAAATGTGTCTGCAGACACCAGAGGCAGGTTAGCTACTTTTCTTTGGAAAAAAGCCTCCACCAAATGTGTGTTTAAAAAAAAAGAAAACATCAGGCCTGATGTTTTGATTTATTTTTACATCCTCGTCTGCATTAAAACCCAAACTGGGTGATTCACACGAAGCCTGAAGGAGTCGTTTTCCTGTAACCTGACCCGGCCACAGGAGCCGGTTAACGGTTGGGAAGAACGGTGCGAAGCAGCAGTTTCTGTTTTCCTGTTTCCTGTGTTCTGCTGACTACGTGTAATCCGCGCCCTTTGACGGCCTTGGCGCCTTGCGATCAGACACCGATCCAGTGATTCACCGGCCGGGTCGGGCCGAGGCTGTAGCCCCACAGACAGATGACGGTTTCTAGAAGCAAAGGCAAGACAAGAACCTTGGCTCAGGAGCAGAAAATCGGAAACGGAGCTGCTTACAGTATAGCAACTGAGCAGGAATTTACCATCAGGCTTAATGATGCTATTTTAGCACCTTCATGGATCATTACTGTTTCCCACATCTCATTGGTGCACTCGATTAATAGGAATTTCTCCTGGTAGCACTTGTATGAATTGACTAATTATTATTATAATCCAGCCAGGAAGCATTGCAGCGCTGGCCTTCCTCACTGTTATGCTTTTGGGAAGTCAAGTAGCCCTAGAAGGACTTTAACGACACTTACATTCCTCAACTCCTTGATTATTAGGCGAATAAAATGACAGGAATGTTTGGGGAAAAGATATTTTTAAAAGTGGCACAAAGGGGGAGTCCAGGAGTACCAAGCCTTGACCCATTTTCATTGACAGGAGGTGTACCTTTCCGGTTCCTCTCGTCTCTTATTAAGGTCCTCCTGGACCTATAAAGCTGTCTCCTCTGTGCTTGTTGCTTCCAAGCTGTGCAGTCAAAAGTATTTCCAGCTCATTTTACTGAGAGAAATCCAGATAAACTCTCTGGAGTGGCCTTAATGGGACAGACTAAACTGATTTCAAGCTGAATTTAGTTGTTTATATAAGTTAAAACATCATGGATTGAACCTTTCAAATAATCAGTAGATTACCATTTATTACTCCTCTGTCATGATGCTTGGACTTTTAAAAGCACAACACGCGAACTCCGACCTTTTCTGCCGGATTCAAATTATTCTTGAAACTAGAAATTTTAGAATCCAGTTGGAAAAATCTGCACTTTTTTTACTCTTTGAACAACTGTGACCTTTAAATTCAGTACGGCTGCCGAATGCGTAAGACCCAGAGACGGCTACCGTGTTGAATTGTTTGATTATTAGTCTGATAGTTTGTGTTTCATAAAATCTCACCACAGGACATTATGACTTTAACTGAGGCGGTGAGGCCTGCAGAGCTTTAGATGTAGTTCTGGGTTCTGTTATGACCTCCTGGATGAGTCGTTGATCCCCTCGTGGAGTAGTTTTGGTGGGCCAACCAAACTTGATCTGTTTTTAAATTTCTTCGTAAATCGGTGCATGTTGCCTTACTGTTTGAGGCCTTTTAGCTTACTTCATGTTGTCGGACAGGTACTATAGAAGTGGTTTCTTGATGCTATAGCTCTGGCAGTAATTCACACATGTGTTTGTTAATAAAATTGAATTTAGCTTTGCAAAAAAATCTGGTTCATTACAGATTCACTTCTTCATATAGGCCCTAGTTGGTTTGGAAATGAAAAAAACACCGTAGCTTCATAAAGAAAGAATTTATTTGACAGAAGAGCATTAAAGTTAGGCTTAGGATTATATTCTGTTGATTTAAAGTTGAGATTTTAACAAAAATGTAATGTTAAACCAGCAGTTTCCTCCAATCAACCTGAGACTGAGAACTACATGAAGGTTTCTAAAGATCCCACTTAAAAAGGGAATCTAAAGATGAAAAAGGAGGATGTTTGATGTCAAGATGAAGCCATGAGATATACGCACATGTTTTGTTTGCATTATGAGAAAAATATGACCATTAACCGCATCTGGCGTTGCGTGACTTTCTGATCTGATGAGTCTTTGTAATGATGACCTGTCATCACAGCAATCCCATCTGGATGAAAACATGATGGAAGACCAGTTAAAAGAGGGAAACCTCACACACCTCCTTGTGTATAAACGCTTCAGATTTAGAAAACACCATCGGAAACAGATGTAGAGCAACACCGAGTCCTTATTTTTGGTAAGCTAAGCATGACTGCGGAGATGTTTTAGTAGTTTGGAGCGTGGGACCGTGGAGGTTGCTGTGAAACCCAACCTGCGCAGCACGGTGGGTCAGCCTGATTTGGCCTGTGTTTGGTGTGAAAGCGCCATGCAGACAGCAGGTCTGCCTCACAGCTCTCTGCTAGCTTAAATAAACATTGAAATCCTCCGTTCACCCTCGCGCTCACTAAGAGCTTGCACTCGCTCCCCGCTGTGTCCTTTCTATAAAAATACAAGAGGTCCGTTTTTACACTTTCCTCCCTGCTGTGGCAGAGGTAGAGTTAAAAGTCTGTCTCTCTTTTTTTGGCACTCTTGTGCACTTTATTCAAAGGCTAAAGTTCATGACCAACTGTAAAATTTCCTCTTGATAAAAATCAAACCAATAAACTCTCCCGCATTAATGCCACTCAGCTTGCTTCGGTGATCCTGTCAGGACATGGCGTATAAACTCTGATCTCTCTCTTTTTAACTTCGTGTGCAGTTTGGCTGTTAGTAAGCAGGAGGTTTGCTGCCAAACTTCAGCGGTGAATAAATCTGACGTCCTATGGGCCTGAAATCCTCCTTTTATTCCTCTGACAGCCAAAGACGGCTCATAGGAAGGAGTTGTTGCTATCTATTAAATCTCTTTGGTTTGAATCTGTAGCTGAAATGGGTTTTTTAAATGGGATGTTAGGAAACAGACTCGGCTTGACAAGCGTGCTCTCCTGATATATTATCTCTGTCTCTGAGTGGATCCTATCGAGGCCTCGGGGGCTTGAAAGTTGCTCCAGTTCAAGTGAAAACACGAACATCCTTACAGGCCAGCAGCTTTTTTTTCTTTCTGACAGAGGCGAGGAGTTCAAGCTGAGATTTTACAGCAGCGTATCTGGTTGCATCAAAGGCCGTCAGTCATGCGCTCGTCTTTCTCCTCCACCTTTTATCCCCTCGGAAATGAGACTCCAGCACTGCATGCTTCTTTATAACCCCCTCCCTCCTCTCCTCCTCACTGTATCTCGCCTCTGCTCCAGCATCCGTCGTCGTCCTCTGTGAAGTCACATGTGAAAGTGATCAGCCTAATCCCGATCACCAGCTGTGTTTAACCTACTTTGGATCGGGAACGCTCGGCTCCCCCCTGCTTTAGCTTTTGTTTGAATGGTATTAGCATGAACACTGGACGCATGCAGGAAGCCCGACCCGCCAGAGGCAGACACAATGGCTCATGTGTGTTTTTTCTTATATTTAGAGTAACATGCAAACTTGAAAACAGTCTGATACACTGTCCCATAACTTATATCTACGGCAAGCCCTTATTATACATAATATACCCGAACCTATTTATTTTAAGATATCAACAATGGCACTAATGTAATTTTTACAAGTTAAGGTTTTATATGATGGAGTTTATGAGATACCTGGAGTTGATAAAATATGACTTGTAACTCCGTGATTTTACATGTAGCCCAGTACGGCAAGCCCCGATAGGCAGAGACGGCGACTCGAGTTTGAGCAAAATACAAGACTTCACACTTGTAAACATATCTGCTAATAGTATATCATCAAATCATACTTCTTTCTATTTTTGGTAAATATCAACAGTAGCTGTCCGCCTACTATCTTGACATTTTAATGTTTAATTTGTTTTGGATTTTTTTATTGACATTTTAAATTAGACCTAGTAGATCTGAAGCCCAAGACCTTTGACTATGTGATTTTTCAGGTCCTTATGGCAAGCCTTGTAACATAAAATCAAGCCACAATTTTTTTCCATCTTATAGATATCAGTAACAGATGTCCTTTTTAACTGTACGTGATGTAACTTTTAACAGTTAAAATGTTTATCTTGCAGCTAAAAGGGCATTTAATAACTTTTACATGTCTACAATCTAAAAGCTGAACTGTTTTCCCCACATCCTCGTAGCGTATTATTAAAGCATTCCCTTCTGGTTTTCACTGGTTAAAATGCTCTATTTCTTATTGGAAATTATATCAGGGTTTCATAGCCCGGCTGACCTGAATGTCATGCAATGATCCTTTGGTGTATTTAGAGAGATAAGTCCACGCTTGATTACAGCGGACTTTGTAACATAAAATCAAACTACACTCTGATCTCTAATTTCTTTCCCAATCACCAATATTGGTTTTCTTTTTCTTATCATGAAGAACGTAACATTTTGTCCTAGAGGACGCTATTATTCAATATTTAAACAAATAGTTTAAAGGACTGAAACAGTTTTAGTTCTGCAGACAAACAATGAGTTCTTCCAGAATATATATATATATATATCAGACAAATGTATTAAGATAAACCACAGGTCATAAAATGTGCTTGAAAGAATGACGTTTGAAGCGTATTTGGGGCATTCTTCATCCCAGCAACTATGAAAATAAAAATATGTGACGCACACCAAGCAGAAGTTGGCTGTTGGAGATAATCAAGTGTTTTCATGCAGCCGTTTCCTCTGTTTGTAATGTAATTAAATGGCAGTCAGCTGGAACAGTGGAGGTCAGGCAGAGGTCTGGAAAACTACGCTGAGGACTGATTGTAGGGCTGCTGGGAAACATCACGGCTCCCATCAGAACTGCAGGAGAGCATTTAATTCATGCAGGGTTCCCACAGAGCCTTGAAAAGCATGGAATATGCTTCCAAATCTGAAGGAAAAACATTTGTGATTCCCTTTTGTGGAATATAAATATTTTAATAATAAAAAGGTAATATTCATCAGTTATGGAAGCTTAAATAAAGCTAAAGCAGCAGCAAACAGAGGGTCAACAGGAGCCTAAACCAAGGAGGTGAGTTGAGTTGGAGAAATAAAAAAGCAAAAAAAGATGAAGCTCCTACAACACAAAGAATGAAATCTCAGTTCCTTCAGCAAAGAGACTGGAATAAAATGTTTCTATCAGTTGATTTCTAAGCAATCTTTGGGTGTTTTTCTCAGCGACTCGGTGGCGTCCAGCTGGCAGGGTTCCTATCTCAGCTCTGCTTCTGTGAATTCAAGCTCAGGCCGCCCTCAGGGGTTTGATTTAATTTGAAATGAATGAATCCAAACCCTGCTGGGTCGCCAGCGTCCTCACAGCCAACAAAACTTCACGGCGATGGCGATAAAATCCAGGCGCCTCCCATACCGAACTCCCACAAGTCTAAACAGCAGAACTATGAAATGAAGCGATAGAGACACTGAGCTGGTCACCTTCACTGTGAACTGAAGCTGTCTGAGCCAAAATCATCTTCTGTTTCTCCACAGGATCCAGGACCTTCACCTCCATCCCCTGTTGTGGGCCAGAAACCGCTGCAGCTCATCGAGCTGAAAGCCAGGGGGCGCTTTGGCTGCGTCTGGAAGGCCCAGCTTCTGAGCGAATATGTGGCAGTGAAGATCTTCCCCATCCAGGTATTACTCCCCTGGACCTGGTCTAGATTTACAGATAAGGGAGCAGAGTGAAGCTAACACCTGCATCTTCTTCCCTGCTCACAGGACAAGCTCTCCTGGCAGAACGAGTACGAGATCTACAGCGTGTGCGGCATGAAGCACGACAATGTCCTCCAGTTTATCGGCGTGGAGAAGAGGAACAACAACCTGGATCTGGAGCTGTGGCTCATCACCGCCTACCATGACAAGGTACGCTGTCAGCATACAGCCACACTTCTTCAAGTTATCGATTCAGTTCTCACTGCAGCTTCAAAGGTCGCTCTGTTGACCCTACGGTGAGCGAAGTTTTATTTTTGTCTGCGCCTGTGCTGCGATCAGGGGCTCTAAGTGCCTCCGTGTTCCTTAGGAAGGCTCTCTTATGTGAATAAATGTAGAAAAACAGAAGACTGTTTCTAGATGTGACGGCAGAGCTCCGATGAAACATGTCAGCCCTTGGAAATGGAGCTGCAAGTAGTGACTTTCTGGATGCAGTTCTGTCTTCTTCACAGCTGATTTATGCCTTGATATTTGATGCATCCGAGAAGCCTTGTGTGGTCGAGTCTGCATGCAAAGGCTTGCTTTAAATTTCCCGCAAAACTCCCCGAGCTTCAATCTTCTCTTTTAATCAAAACGCAGATATTAAATCCCGGTTTCAAAGAGAAGATGATTGACTCTTAATTTGAGGGGAAAAAAATCAAACCTGTCATAAGCAGAACAATAAAATCCAAGTGGAAGGTTTTTACCCTAAAGCCCAGCTGAGGCTTTTATTTGTAGAGGCCACCTGCCCTCTAGTGGTCACTACCTGGATCTGCATCAATCCTTGACAACAGAAAATCATTTGTTGTATTTTTGTTCATTTTATGGCACAAAAATGTAGTTGCCAAAGTTTTTATAAACGTACACAATCTCACATTTATTCACCAACTGATCTACATTCATTTATTAGAAAGTAGCATTGATGAAGGTCTTCTTTCTCAATGACTTGTTTCACTGTCCTCAGAAAAGATTGTATTTATTTATCTTTTATTTGTCTAAATAAAAGATCAATTTAAAACCTGTTAAAATTTTGAATTTTTTGATTTTTTTTTTTGCTATGATTTGTAGTATGTCTTAGCTCAGCGTATGAAGTTAAAAATAAAATATATTCATTCTTTGCTTGTTTTACATCACATTTTATTTAGTTTGCGGTGCATTAATTTGTTTATTTTTATTCAGTTTAATTTTTTTAGTTTACTCTCAGTGTGTATGAACTGAAAATAATAAACAAACAGATCCTGCTTGGACATATATATATTTTTATTTTATTTATTTATATTTTCATTTTATTTATTTATATTTTCATTTATTTATTTGACTTAAAACGTATTTATCGTGTTATTTTTAACAGTCTGGATAAAATGTTTTATTTATTTTAAAAACTATTTTATTGCCTTTTTGTTTTTTGTTTTTCATTTTTATTTTAAATATTTAATGTTTTTAGTTTTGGAATTTTGTATCGTATTATTAGTCTTATTATGATCTTTTTATGATTTATTTTTAAATTTATTTTACATTTGTCTTATTTGATTTGATCAAATCTTATCTCAGACTAGGAAAGAATCTGATGGACGTTAATATGAATATTTCAGCTTCGTTCTTGTGTTTCTGCTCTTGTGTTCGACAGTTAATAATTAATAGACTCCAAGCCTTGCAGAAAATTGATCTCTGCGAAAAGAAATGCTGCACATGCACCTTTTCGGATTATAACCTGCGGGTTTAGCAAACAATTATAATGAGCAAAGATTAAAGCTGAATCTGATTCGTCGGCTTCACTCTGAGTTTAAAAGCTGGTAGGTGATAAAGCTTTCCAGCCTGGGGGGAAATATTACAGCACAGAAGGTGATTTCAGTCTGTTATTATTTTGATTATCTCTGGTAACTCTTAACAAATCAAAACACTTGTTCCTGAGGGTTATTTAAAGATCCGAAACTCTCTGTTTGCATCTGCAGGGCTCCTTGACGGACTACCTGAAGGCCAACGTCGTGTCGTGGAACGAGCTCTGCCACATCTCCCAGACGGCGGCCCGCGGCCTGGCCTACCTTCACGAAGACATCCCCGGACACAAGGACGGACACAAGCCGTCCATATCCCACCGGTACTTCTTTTATCCAGAGACCGCCATCCCTTCAAACTCATTGCAGAACTCTGAGGACATGTTTTGTTCTGATTTGTCCACCTTAGGGACATTAAGAGTAAGAATGTGCTGCTGAAGAATAACCTGACAGCCTGCATTGCTGACTTTGGCCTGGCACTGAAGTTTGAAGCTGGAAAATCAGCCGGAGACACACACGGACAGGTGAGATTTACTCCACCTGTACTTTAAACTGTCTTCCTGCTAAATCTGAAATCATCTGACCCATTTCAATTCAATCCTGCAGGTTGGAACTCGCCGATACATGGCTCCCGAAGTCCTGGAGGGCGCCATCAACTTCCAACGTGACTCCTTCCTGCGAATCGATATGTACGCCTTCGGCCTCGTCCTCTGGGAGCTCGCGTCTCGGTGCACCGCCGCAGACGGTGAGAGCGACGCCTCAGCAGAACAACTTCTCCTCACCGTTGTCTGTTTCAGCTGGAGAAGCTGTGTTTAACCTGTGTCATCGTTAACAGGCCCTGTAGATGAGTACATGCTCCCCTTCGAGGAGGAGGTGGGCCAGCACCCGTCTCTGGAGGACATGCAGGAAGTGGTCGTCCACAAGAAGCTGCGGCCCTGCCTGCGAGACTGCTGGCAGAAACACACGGTGAGCGATGATAACAAATCAAGAGCTGAGCTCATTTTTGTGGGAAGGTCTCGTAGGGGTTGTTTGTCCCACATCTTAGTGGTTAGCATATTTACTTCCACCAAGCAGAGGAGCCGGTAGTTCTGTTTTATAGATTCATCAGCACAACGTGTGAAATATTTCCAGCCTTTATTTCTTGTCTTTTTAGTGATTATGGTTAACAGATGATGAAAAACCAGCACAGAAAGCTGGTGGTTAACCCTGAAGATGTTGCTGTGAACTCTGACCCCTGTTGTCCCGCAGGGTCTGGCCATGCTCTGCGAAACCATCGAGGACTGTTGGGACCACGAGGCCGAGGCCCGCCTGTCCGCCGGCTGCGTCGAGGAGCGCATCAGCCAAATGCAGCGCCAGGCCCCCATCATCGGCCCTGAGGAGATCGTCACTGTGGTCACCATGGTGACGAACGTTGACCTCCCGCCCAAGGAGTCCAGCTTATGATCGGCCAATCGACCCGGAGGGGGAACAAACGTCCGACCCTGGTTGGTCGGCTTCCTGTTTCCCCCCCTTTTTTTTACGCTCGTCTTTTCTTCTTCTTGGTTCCTCACCGCATCAAGTCGAGATCCACCTCATTTTGATACGTGTGCCTGAGGATTTTAATGTTTTGGGTTATTTTCTTCCTTTCACCAAGCAGGACGATGACGCTTGGAGAAAAAAAAAGAAAAACACCCTGGTTTGATCATGCGTTGTTTTTATATCCACACACGGAGACGGACACGGAGAAATTTCACTGAACTCTCAGCGCATTTTAGTGTTAAAAAAAAAAACGAGAACAAACAAAAAAGACGAGCCCATGGCTCCTGAAGCGTTCGTTGTCCTTCTTCTGTGCGTTCTGTTGAGGAAACGACGATCGTTCTGCCAACAAAGCAACGGCTTCTGAATGTTTATAGTGTAATGCTGCTGTACATAGTGAATCACGGAGCCAGACCACCTGGTAATCAGCTCATTTTAACGGGGGAGGGGGGTCCATTTGCAAACCATAAACCTCCTTCAGCCAGCTATACCTCAGTTCAGACGGACATCGTGTTTTCAATTCTCCCGCCAGGTCTCCCTCCCTGCTCCCTTTGATTTGGACTTGTTGGTAGATCAATGAAGTTGTCATTTAAAGTGATTTCTTTTCATTTTAATTAGAGTTTGCTCTGTCAGCTGCTGACACGTCTGAGAACTGGATATGTTGTTTATTTTTTTCCTTTTTGTTTTTCTGAAACGATCTCCAGAAAAACGCAGATAAGACAAGCCGCTCAGTATTCGATTTCCCAGCCCGATGTGTATTCAGCTGAGCCAGCTTGCTTCGGATTCGGTTTCCCGCTCCTTCTATTTGTTCGGTTTTTAGTACCATCAAGAGTCTCTGCTCTCTTTTTATACACCTCAGGAATCTTTGCTACTCGCCACGCCCCATCACCGTTCCAGAACCGAACCGATTCCCTTTCTCTCTCCTCGGCTCGCTGCTCGGCTCATTCAAAACTTTCTCCTCTTTGACGCTTTCTTTTCAGTTCATCAGACCCACAATCGAAGCTTTGGAAGCAGTTAGTGGAGCTGAGACGAGGAATCCCCCGTGCCCTCCTCCATCCTGGTGCCATTTCTACCTGTCTGTATTAGTTACTCTCGTCGATGTCAGGCCAAACGGATGTACAAGACGTTTTGAGGGACGTTGAACACTGGTGCCGGCATACCTGCAGTCTCTCCTCAAGCTTCGGGGCGGTTTCGCGCGACGCAGTTTGAACAAAACAAAAAAACCGAGTGAAACATGAGGAAACTTCTCTCTGAGGTTCAGGCCAGGGTTGTGCTTTGCTTGGATCGTGTTTGTGATTTCGTAAAACGCTGTTCTGTGACGGTCGAGAAAAGAGCCAAATGAATCACTAAATGCAGCTGTAGCCACGGGTTCCACTAACTCATCGTTGGTATGAATGTCACTAATTTTGGGCTTTAATTATTTATTTGAATCCTGGATTTTCTCTACTCCACACAGAGTCAAATTTATACATGCATGCTAAAATATATACATACACCCTCTGTAATATTTACTTAAATGTACCTTAAGAGGATGCACCTCTATCGCACACTATATTTATCCATTGACAAGCTTCTGGCATAACTGTGAGTGTTTCCAGACTCTTCTTGGTTTCCTGGCGCCCATCAGGCTTCTAAGCTTGGACTATAGGTCAAAAGGTCATCCCAGAAGCTAAATGTTAGCATGCTTTATCCATTCATATACCAGTGTGGATGGGTTTGGGATGTTTCAACCATTTAGCTGTTGACTTGATTTGAAGCTGAAGGATGTAGTCCTGAAATAGGCCCACAGCATGATACAGCCACCACCACTATGCTTGGAACAGTGTTTTTAGGTGTAAAAGTCTCTTCTTGACTCCCCTTTGTATCTCTCTTATCATTGTGGTTAAAAAGCTTGATCATTGTCTCGTCTGACCATAAGTCTTCTCCAGAAGGCATTTGACCCTCAGCATGATGGTACCTCTCCGTGCTAAACAGTTTCCTGGTGTGGATCTTGTTCTAAACCTTGGCAATGGTCCTCACTACAATCCTTAATACCCAAAAGCCCAAATTTAGTGATGTTTATGCTTATGAGTTTATGCAAACTTCCACTGAGAATAAAGTATCCTTTTTTAAGAGCAACGATCCAGAAACTAAAAGAAGTAAAACAGTGAGTTGGAGATGTATAAATCCGCACGTTTTTCTTGCAACAACAACAACAACAACACAGCAAACCTGAAGGAAGAAGAAGCCATCATCTTATTTACACACTGTAGCACGAGAACAGCACCTGTTGCTTCCTTTCTGCTGCTGCTTCCGTTCCAACGCAGCTTTCATCAAAGGTCAGGGATGAGAAACGCTGAAAAATGGAAAAAAACCTCCAGCAGCCCTTCAATAAGCACTACCTCACTCCCAGGGATTTTGTTTTGGGGTAGAAGAGTGGCAAATAAACCAAAATCAGGAAGAAATTAAAATGTAACGGAAAGCCTCCATCAATGCCAAGTTAGAAAGAAGTTTCCTCATTTTCACTGCCATAACTGAGAAAGTACCAGTATTGTGTGTCCTCAAATGCAAAAACTCAAGCCGTATTTCAGTCAATTAGGATATTTAACCGCTGTAGGAAAGGATCGGCTTAAACTGCGATCAGGAGACCGCCCCCTACCGATAAACACCATTCAGGGATTCAGTACTATGCTTACTAAGTTCTAGCGAGTTTATATGCAACCAGTGCCGCAAACTTTACCCTACGCTTCTGTAGGATCTGCTGCAGGAGTGGCTTTCAATACACAAACACACACAAATACCTTGTAGCATTTTAATTTTTTTCTTCTTTTTTTTTTAAATCCATGACCTTGCATATAATGTTGTATTTATTTTTTGATTTTTTTTTTTTCTGGCCTGAGGTTTCGGGGATCAGAGCTCAGGTGCAACTCCAAAATAAAGTCATCAGGAGTTGGCACGTTTTGCGGTTGGTTGTTTGTTGTCCTTGTTGTTATGGGGTTGTGGGTGGGTTCTAATTCAGGAAATATTTTCATTAATTCAAAAAGACAATAGTTATAAACTGTAACGTGCTTCTTTCTATTCAGTCAATCGACAAACGACCGAAAATGAATGTTCTACAGACTCCCGGATTCTATATAAATATATATATATAAATATATAAAGTGTGTACTTTGATGGATTCAGCCCGGCCCTGTGTAACTCTAAAGGGCCTTGCGTTCGGCTGGTGTCGTGTGATTGTGCCCTGTCCTGTAGAAAATGGTAAAAGCAATACGTTCGGTTATTCATTTATGCACCAAACAATAGTACAGCTGCAGGACGCAATTCAGTTTATCAAAAACAAAAATAACTTCTCATCATTGCCGAATGCTTCATTAAAGCAAATCTGGACGAACTTGTTTGCCATTTTGCCAAACAAACCCTTGGTTTTTCCTCAGGACTTGTTAAATCTGCCGCACGAAGGTGTATGAATGGGTTTCTGAGCGTCCAGGCTTTTACAGTTTTCCACGGTGACTTCCTCCAGCCCAGCACCTCACATTGCTGTGCGTATAAACTACCGTGAAACATTTGTCTTGTTGCCTCCCACTATTTTAAGCAGTGTAGGATCTGTACAGACATAATTACCAGTTCTTGACTATATACTCTGAGCTGAATCTTTCTAAGAGCGTGTTGAACTTCAGTGTTTCCTCTACATTCACTTCGTGTATCAAAGTTGCCCTGATATAATGCTAAGATATTTCTTTAAAATAGCCTATGTTTGTGAAGCCCTTAAATTAAAAGGAAATAATTAACATTCAGCCTGAGGAGTTCCCCAGGGAGGGTGTTTAGTTACCCTAAGTTTTGTTCTCAAAGAGCCATTGCAATTTTTTCCTAATGTGAAATTACAATCATCTACCACAAGTGTTGCCAGGGTTCCTACAAAAGCCTTCATCTTTCCAGACTTTTAACCATGACCCATTTTCTAGTATCACTGTCATGATTTGGGGTGGAAACACGTATATGAACCCATTATCTTAGGAATTTGGTCTTTGACATCTTGAACACAAAGACATAATTAAACACCAATCCTTGGGTCTTATTTTCTAGAGATCGGACAATTGGAGCTTAAATCAATACTGTTTTCTCAAAACAAGAAACGAAAACTTATTGTAACGTGTTTGAAATCTCACTATTGACCGAATGATGTAACAAAACTATTATAGCGATAGAAATAAGTAAAACATCTTATCACATAATAAAGAGACTAAATGGTATTTACAAAAGTCTTGAGATTATGAAATAATCGAACTGTTATCACGAAAATAAAACTATCATCTTTAGAAATCTGTCCCTAATGGACAAAAATGGGACTGAGACCTTATGTTAAGGATATAATCAAAATCATAACGAAATAATCAAGATAATTAGATAATGAAAATGCCTATACAAGAACTTGAGATATTAGTTATTACAACAAAACTGTGGTTGCTAGAAACAAACTCGAGCTTCGGTTATTTCGAGACAATAATGTAATGGAACCAATTAAAAAAACTGGATTAACACCTTATATCGAGATAATGAGATAGTCAAGTTACTGCCACAACAAAACAAGCTTGAGGTACTTACTGTTTTTATATTTTCTGTAGATGAGACAATAAATGAATTGCAACAAAGACGCTCAAGCTCATATCTCGAGATAATATGATAAAAGCTTTAAAGGATCATAACCAGCTTCTTCATATGAGAAAATGACATCTTGGCATTATGAGGTAATGAGACATAAAACAAGCTTGAGGTCTGATCTCGAGATAATGGGATGATGCAACAATCGATGCAAAAAAGCTTTGCTTGAGATAGTTTTCTCAGCATTAGGAGATAATGAAAATCATCAGGACCAAATCTCTTGACTTGAGAAAATGTTTGTTATTGTGATTAAAACCAGCCAGAAATTTGATTATCTTCAGGTAAATACGGTCAAACTCATTTCTAATGTTTTCATGAAAATGGAACATAAACATTACGACAAAAAAGGACAATTAAATCTGAACTATAAGTTCTGAAGTCAAGGAACGTTCAGCTCTTATTTTGATAAGAGAAAATAAAATTAATATGTCAAGAAAACAAGCACAAGTTGTCGCTATCTCAAGGTTATAACTATCAACCTTTATGCTTGGCTGGTTAAAATGGTTGGAAACCTGAATGGGAGGAACCCTGTTTCATTCCAGCGTTGATCTCCTTTTTTCCCCACACTGTCAGGGTTTTAGAGGAAACATTGAACCTCAGTGACTACACAAAACACTACAGCTGTTCTTCATCCCACATTTCTCCAAACTCTGAAGTGCCAGTGCTGATCTGAGATCTGCCATTACTGTCTCTAGTGATGGTGACGCAGGGTTTCCGAGGCTCAAACGAAGGGCACCCTGAACCTCCGTGGGTTGGAATTTGTTTTGTAAAAAGTTAAGAAAGCTGTGATTGTAGATTTCATGGTGCTGACAAAATAATGTGAAGATAGAAAACTGAGGCGTAATATCTGGATTGTTAAGAAGAAGCAGAGAAAAGTATTAGAGCAGCGTAGGAACCCTGGAAACATCACAGAAGACAAGTGATCCCTGATCAGCGCTTTGGCTCTCCGCCGACGTTAGCAGACCATGTTTTTATCAGCTGAAGTGATCCACATGATGTAAATAAATGTGTTTTTAGATTGTGTCCGTTTTGTCTTTTTGTGTCTTAAATTGATTTGTCTATAAAATGAGTGTCATGTCTCAGGAAGAACCTGGAGAAAACTCATCTTAAACAAATGAAGATGTTCATGTTTGGTATTTGCAAATGAGCAGACTGTGATTTTCAGACTGGATGGAGAGGGTGTGTAAAAATTTCTTTTCAAGTCTTCTCAACTAGATTTACGTCTGGCGTTTGGGACATTTTAATATTTAAATATGCTTTCACTGACTGCATCTTGGCTCAGCCTCTACCCACATTCTGAAGCAAAAGCGTCCCACAGCATGATTCTGCCACCACCATATTTCACAGTGGGGTAGGGTGTTCAGGGTGATGTACAATGTTCATTTTACCCACCCATCTGGTTTTGCATATAGGTCAGAAATGTACATTTTAAGCTCATCAGACCACAGCTCTGAAGGCATTTGGTGGTGTTTGCATATATAGACCACTAGGTGGCAGCAGAGAGGACCTAACGGATTTCTGAAGGCCCTACATTTCACAAAACATTAGACATGAAGAAATTAGTTCCTTTATTTTCTTTCATAATTTATTCTGGCAGCATAAAACATGTTGGTACATCTTAAAAAACATCGCATAATATCCAGATTTTAAGCGAATGCCGACGTGGCCCACTGTTTGATATCCGTTGGGCACTGAGGGTACTTCTGCAGCGCCTCCATGATCTGACCGTGGTCCAGCATGAGCCTCATCAGCTGGTACTCCCTCTGGGTCTTAGCCGAGGAGCTGTCAGCCGGTCGGATGAGCTCCAGCTGCTGCAGGCGCTCGAAGGCCTGCGGACAATAAGGCACGGTCAACCTTAGAAGCGTGGCTGTTCTGTCGGTGGGGGTCAGAGGATCTTACCTTCATTATGACCGGCTGCTCAAAGTTGTACAAGGAGCTGGACTTCCTCTGCAGGAACTTCTTAAACTCTAAACATACAGAGTGGAGAGTTAAAATAAGGTGGGAATATTTCTTGCCAAAGCAGGAGTCACAGCCTCTAACGGGATTTTTCCCAGGATTTCCTTGTATTTATCTCCATCCATCTTAACATGAACCATCTTCCCCATAGCATGATGCTGCCACCACCATTTTCACCAGAGTTTTGCATGCTAAAAAGTACAATTATGGCCTGTCCAGAACACTTTTATCCATACATTTGCTGTGTAGCATACACCACACCTGACCTCTCATCTGCATTAACTGCCTTTTTTCACTACAAAATGTGCTTGTCTGAATTTTAGGTCTTTACAAAACAACCTCATTCTGTGCAGGTGGCCTCATGACATCTATAAAATAAAATTTTTAAGCGGTTTATAAGAACTGATATGGTTTAACTAAACTTAATCAGGCCACAGATCTGTCCTCACATGCCTCATAGCAAATGGGACCCATCTTGGCTTTCCTTCTTTAATCTTAGAAATCACATCTCCAGACCTACCATTGTGAACCATCTGCAGGTTGAACGGCTCTCCTTCATAGATGTCGTTGAGGTGTTTCATGGCGATGATCAGGCACAGCTCCAAGATCGACAGACCTGCAGAGAAGAAGAAAATCTTAGATCTGACTCCGGTGTAACAATCTGGACCAGTCTCAGGTTAACTGTTTTACCGTGGAGCATGTTGGCCTTGGCGTCGGCGAGACACAAGCGACTGGCGTCCTGGAGGTCAGCTGGCGTGATGGCTGGTTTGGCAACCGATACGCGACTCAAACACAACATCTAGAGGGAATTATTTAGTTAGGAAGTTTTCTTCTTTAGGGAATCATGCATCTTAAGGAGGTTCATCTCACCAGCAGCATGTGCAAGGAGCGGAAGTCCTTACTGGAGTTGTAGTGTCTTTGCAGGACCTCTTCAACCGACGTGTCCTCACAGAGAGTCTGCAGGAGGACGAGGAAAAATTCAAGATCAAGAACTGAAAACCCCATTTCTGTTTCTGGAGTATTGCTAATTGACTCACTGTGACGGTAGCGTTCCACTCCTCAACAAACTTTCCATCTGGGAAGCCGTTCGGTAGGCTGAGCTGAGCTCTGACCCGATCCAGATACTGAGAGAACGTCAAGGTGGTCAGCAGGTGGATCTGACGGTGGGAAAACCGAGACTTTACCCGCTTCTCCAACAGTTCCAGCACGTCCTGGAAGAAAACAAATAGCTTAAAAACAAAAGCATCTTGTTTTCCGCGCTTGAAGGAAGCTCATCTAAGGAATTATACACAGTGAACACCAATTCTCCCAAAAGTCGCTTCCAAAACTGGTCAATTGCCAAACAAATTTAAAAACGCCTTCATTAACCTGGCTTTTAAAGTCCGATTGGGCTGAAATCTTGTCAAAAGTGCTGAAGAAGGTTGCTTCGGAGCAACCATTAGATGATCTAGAATAGGGCTGCACAATATATCAGGAATATATCGTCATCACACTATCTGTGTGCAATATTAATCTCACAAAGGACTGTTTGGAGTGCAATAATTGTTAGATAGACGACAAATAGATGACAAAACGCTAAAAGTCACTGGACAGGAAAGAAGAAAATAGGCATCAATCTCAACTGATATCGTGACCGCAATATTTCCTAATATTGTGCATCTAGAAACAAATCACAACCTGTATCCTTTCCTGTTTGGATTCAAGTATAACCACCCAACAGAATCACCTATCTACCTTCTTCTTCTTCAGTTAAAACAGGAATTCCACAGGGCACCATTCCAGGCCCCGTCTTCTTTTGTTTCTCTCCCAGATGTGTTTCCTAAAACCAGACATTTAATTCTGCTACAAGATGGCAAGAAACTGTCTGATGTTGAATGTGTTCTCTTGTTTTTGATTTCAGTGATATGTTTATAGTCATGTTATGGCCTGAAAGCCTAGCCTCAAACCAGCCAATCAACTGTCAGATCTCTACGATAGCATCACTGCCACTTTTTATACTGTTAGTATTTGTATTACTATCACAGAAGTATAGTTTATTGTTCTTTATCAGAAAACACCAACCAGAGATTATGGCTAGAAAGCTTATGTGCAGAGCAGAGGTTACATTGTAATACCAGCTACGTTCTGTCCCTGAATGAATGCATGCATGCATACATGAATGGATGGATGCATGACCCACCAGTCTGCAGGTGAGGCCGACCACGGCAAGGGGCACCTGGGCAGACTGGGAAACGTCAAACAGGTTGTAGAGCAGGGTCTGGTTCTTATGGTGGGTGAACAGGTCGAACTCGTCCAGGACAAACAGGACCGGACGGCTGCTGCTGCGATCCCCTTTCTTTAACGCATCCAGAAGGAAAGCCAGGTTCTCTGCAAAGCTTCCCTGAAATCACACAGAAATCCGTTTTTGCAGTAGTCTTCTTGGAGAAACTCCTGCCAGAACCCCTCGTCATTACTCACAAACACTCTATCGCCAACAACATTTTCCAGGTGGAGCTGCCTTGTTATTTCTTTCAGTGCTATTCTGTCGTCCGTCTGCAGGAGACCTACAACAACCGGATGAAAGTATGCATGAAAACATCTTCATTTGAGATCATTTTCCAAAACGATTAGAGCTTACCGTTGAGGTGAACCTGCAGGAGGTTTTTCTGCACCTCTGTTTCCTCTGACAAGTCCCTCAGCACGCTCCTCAGCAGCTGCAGACACACAAATAGACGTTACGCCTCAGAATCTGCCATTTTTCCTACCTTAACTTGGTGGAGGCTCACCATGGATTTCCCTGCTCCTCTAGGGCCAACGATAAGGACAGAATTGCTCTCCCCATGGACCATTGCTCGCTTCAGCAGGTCCATCAGGTGTCTGCAGGTAAACAGACATTCAACAATATCCCATTTTTCACTGAAAATTATTTTAACTGGGACACTTGTGTTCTGCCAGGATAGACTCAACTGGCTCAACCCATCTTAAGCTTGGTAAGAATTGCAAAATTATTCCCAAAGTGGGAAAAATTCACCTACTTGTGTTGAGCCTCCAATCCCTCTGGTTTATCAGGAAGCTGCTGATGGCAAAACCTCTTCCTTAAAATCCGATGAACCTAAGAATAAAAGGTACATAAACATAAATACAAATTCATAATTTTAATCAACATAAACAAAATAAGGGAATAAGTTCTTTATGTCAAACCTGATTAATGCATTCTCCAATGGGCAGATGAGCATCTTTCGCTTTTCTTTTACTCATGATAGTGAGGAAAAACCTGGGAAAATGTGGTTTAATAGTTTAAATGGTATTTCTACTCCTGGCTGGGTGCTTTATAGGCCGAATTGTTAAGAAAGTGTTACTTTTTCAGACCAAGTCCCAGAAATGAACTGAGGCTAGTTAAAAACAGTAGGAAACGACTAAATCTCTATACTAGTTTAATTTAAGACAGTAGTTTGGTGTAACTTTCAGTACACTCTCAGCCGCTGGTAAATAAACCCACAGCTATATAATTTGGAGCTAAACGACGTTTATTTACATATTTAATATAGACTTAGTTAATATAACAATCTGCACATACAGTGGCCTGATAAAACATCCTCCTACCTGAACGTATTATGGTGAAAATGTGTCTCGATTTTCGCGGGAGCTCAGCCCTGTCACTGATGACCACTTCCGCCTTTGATTGTAGGTCTCCCCTGATTGGCTAAGGCAGGAAGCCAACCGGAAAACAAAATAGTCAAACAAACTGAAATACTATGATATAATAAATAGGCTTTAACATAAACTGGGCACTAAATAAGATGCTAGTTTGAATTTAAAAACAGTAGCATTACAACAATAATAGCAGCGAGAATTATCATAGTCATTATTTGTATTTTTACTGATTATTTACACGTTATTTACACATATTTTCTGTAAATTTGTTTGCTTGGCTGTTTATTTTTATTTTTTGAGAGTGTAACTTTCACCTGTTATCAGAATCAGAATCAGCTTTATTGCTAAGTTCGTGCATACAAACAAGGAATTTGCCTCCGGTACACTTTGCTCTTTTGTTCTGTTTTTGCATTACAGAATATACAAATTTACAATTTACAATGTACAATATACACATATCTAATAGAAAAGGTGCATTTGCAACATCTATATGCTGTTGTTCTGTACTCTATTAAATGTTTAACAGAGAAACAGCCTGGGGGAAGAAACTGTCTCTGTGGCGGCTGGTTTTAGTAAACAGTGCTCTGTAGCGGCAGCCGGAAGGTAAAGCTCTAAACAGTTTATGTGCAGGGTGTGTGGGGTCTGCAGAGATTTTAGCAGCTCTTTTCTTGACCCTAGACCTGTATAAGTCCTGGATGGAGGGAAGGTCAGCTCTGATTATTCTCTCTGCAGTCCTGATTATTCGTTGCAGTCTGGACCTGTCCTGTTTTGTGGATGAACCAAACCACACTGAGATTGATGAAGAGAGGACCGATTGAATGATGTCAGTGTAGAAGATCACCAGCAGCTCCTGTGGAAGGTTGAACTTCTTGAGTTGCCTCAGGAAGTACAGTCTCTGCTTGGCCTTCTTTCAAACAGTGTCTATGTGTGAAGACCTTCTCAGATCCTCAGAGATGGTGGTTCCTAAGAACCTGAAGTGGTCCACGGCCGATACAGTGTTGTTGAGGATGGTGAGGGGGGTGTATGGGGGTGGTGTTCTCCGAAAGTCCACCACCATTTCCACAGTCTTGAGTGGGTGGAGTTCAAGGTAGTTCTGACCGCACCAGTGTACCAGCCGATCCACCTGCTGTCTGTATACAGACTCATCACCGTCCTGGATCAGTCCAATGACAGTGGTGTCGTCTGCAAACTTAAGGAGTTTCACGGACGAGTCCGATGAGGTGCAGTCATTTGTGTACAGAGAGAAGAGCAGTGGGGATAGAACACATCCCTGGGGGGCACCAGTACTTATTGATCTGGATCGGGAGAAGATGCTCCCCAGTCTCACCTGCTGCTGTCAGTCCGTCAGGAAGCTGCTGATCCACTGACAGGTGGAGGCTGGGACGTTGAGCTGGGTGAGCTTCTGGTGGAGGATGTCTGGTATGATGGTGTTGAAGGCCGAACTGAAGTCTACAAACAGGATCCTGGCGTACGTCCCTGGACGGTCGAGGTGTTGCGGGATGAAGTGTAGACCTAAGTTAACAGCATCATTTGCCGACCTGTTTGCTCGGTAAGCAAATTGCAGGGGGTCCAGCAGGGGGCCTGTGATGTCTTTCAGGTGCTTCAACACCAGCCGCTCAAAGGACTTCATGATCACAGACGTCAGGGCTACAAGCCTGTAGTCATTTAATCCTAGGATGGTGGGTTTCTTGGGAACCGGGATGATGGTGGATCGTTTGAGGCAGGAGGGGACCTCACATTTCTCCAGTGACTTGTTGAAGATCCTTGTGAAGATCGGAGTGAGTTGATTTGCGCAGGCTTTCAGGCATGATGGGGAGACGTTATCTGGTCCCCCAGCTTTCTTTGTTTTTATGCGCTGAAAGAGTCTGTTTACCTCTTCTTCAGAGATCTTTAGTGCAGGCAGAGGATCTGATGGTGGGGGGTTGGTTGCTTTATGGGAGGAATTTGTTCCTGAATGGGATGTAGAGGGGATGATTTGAGGTGTGAATGGCTTCTTGTCATGTCTACAGTAGAAGCCATTCAGACGGTTGTCCAGGAGACGACTCTGTTCAGGATGGGTGGAGGGGCTCTTGTAGGCAGTCAGGTTTCTCAGACCGGTCCATACAGAGGAAGCGTCACCAGTAGAAAGGCTGTTCTTCAGCTTCTCACTGTAGCTTCTCTTAGCTGCTTTGATCTCTTTTGTTAGTCTGTTCCTGGCCTGCCTGTACCGCGCCCAATCTCCACTGCTGTGAGCTTCTTCCTTGTCCCTGCGCAGATTCTTGAGGTGTGGAGTAAACCATGGCTTATTGTTCCCAAAGGTGCAGAAGGTCTTGGTCTGCACACACATGTCCTCACAGAAACTGATGTATGATGTCACCACATCAGTTAGTTCGTTTATGTCAGTGGCTGAGGTTTCAAAAACAGTCCAGTCTGTGCATTCAAAGCAGGCCTGTAGCATCTGCTTTGATTCCTCAGTCCACTTCTTAACAGTGTGAACCTTGGGTTTGGAAGCTCTTAGTCTCTATCTGTAGGTTGGGATGAGGTGGATTAGATAATGATCCGAAAAACCCAGAGCAGCCCTGGTAACAGCATGATATGAGTCCTTTAAAGCTGTGTAACAATGGTCCAGTGTGTTTTTGTCTCTGGTGGGACACTTAATATGCTGTCCGGCATCAGCAGTGCACAGTCCGGGATGTTTTCACTCAGCCATGTCTCGGTGAAGCAGAGAACCGCTGATCCGCGGAGGTCCGTGTTTTTACCGGTGAGAAGAAGCAGCTCGTCCATCTTGTTGTTGAGAGAGCAGACATTTGCCAGGTGGAATGAAGGCAGTGGTTTGCGAAGTCCTCTTTTGCGGAGCTTTACCAGCGCGCCAGCACGCTTTCCCCTTCGACGTTTTCGGCGCAGTATCCCATATACAGGTCCTTCTCAAAATATTAGCATATTGTGATAAAGTTCATTATTTTCCATAATGTCATGATGAAAATTTAACATTCATATATTTTAGATTCATTGCACACTAACTGAAATATTTCAGGTATTTTATTGTCTTAATACGGATGATTTTGGCATACAGCTCATGAAAACCCAAAATTCCTATCTCACAAAATTAGCATATTTCATCCGACCAATAAATTAAAAGTGTTTTTAATACAAAAAACGTCAACCTTCAAATAATCATGTACAGTTATGCACTCAATACTTGGTCGGGAATCCTTTTGCAGAAATGACTGCTTCAATGCGGCGTGGCATGGAGGCAATCAGCCTGTGGCACTGCTGAGGTCTTATGGAGGCCCAGGATGCTTCGATAGCGGCCTTTAGCTCATCCAGAGTGTTGGGTCTTGAGTCTCTCAACGTTCTCTTCACAATATCCCACAGATTCTCTATGGGGTTCAGGTCAGGAGAGTTGGCAGGCCAATTGAGCACAGTGATACCATGGTCAGTAAACCATTTACCAGTGGTTTTGGCACTGTGAGCAGGTGCCAGGTCGTGCTGAAAAATGAAATCTTCATCTCCATAAAGCTTTTCTGCAGATGGAAGCATGAAGTGCTCCAAAATCTCCTGATAGCTAGCTGCATTGACCCTGCCCTTGATAAAACACATTGGACCAACACCAGCAGCTGACACGGCACCCCAGACCATCACTGACTGTGGGTACTTGACACTGGACTTCTGGCATTTTGGCGTTTCCTTCTCCCCAGTCTTCCTCCAGACTCTGGCACCTTGATTTCCGAATGACATGCAGAATTTGCTTTCATCCGAAAAAAGTACTTTGGACCACTGAGCAACAGTCCAGTGCTGCTTCTCTGTAGCCCAGGTCAAGCGCTTCTGCCGCTGTTTCTGGTTCAAAAGTGGCTTGACCTGGGGAATGCGGCACCTGTAGCCCATTTCCTGCACACGCCTGTGCACGGTGGCTCTGGATGTTTCTACTCCAGACTCAGTCCACTGCTTCCGCAGGTCCCCCAAGGTCTAGAATCGGCCCTTCTCCACAATCTTCCTCAGGGTCCGGTCACCTCTTCTCGTTGTGCAGCGTTTTCTGTCACAGTTTTTCCTTCCCACAGACTTCCCACTGAGGTGTCTTGATACAGCACTCTGGGAACAGCCTATTCGTTCAGAAATTTCTTTCTGTGTCTTACCCTCTTGGTTGAGGGTGTCAATAGTGGCCTTCTGGACAGCAGTCAGGTCGGCAGTCTTACCCATGATTGGGGTTTTGAGTGATGAACCAGGCTGGGAGTTTTAAAGGCCTCAGGAATCTTTTGCAGGTGTTTAGAGTTAACTCGTTGATTCAGATGATTAGGTTCATAGCTCGTTTAGAGACCCTTTTAATGATATGCTAATTTTGTGAGATAGGAATTTTGGGTTTTCATGAGCTGTATGCCAAAATCATCCGTATTAAGACAATAAAAGACCTGAAATATTTCAGTTAGTGTGCAATGAATCTAAAATATATGAATGTTAAATTTTCATCATGACATTATGGAAAATAATGAACTTTATCACAATATGCTAATATTTTGAGAAGGACCTGTAGAGCCGCAGCTCCGCTTGCCAGTGAACCTCGGATCGATGAAAGATGGTGAAAAAAACCCAAGAGAGGACTCTCTGATGTTGAGAAGTTCCTCTCTACTGAATGACACCACAGAAGTGTGGCTCGAAAAACATAAAAACACACAAAATACAAAAACAAAGAGAGCGAAGCTCCGAGGCTGCCATCGTCGGCGCCATCTGTTACAGTTGTTTTACTACTACTATTTATTTCCTTTTTATGAATTTTCTTTGTTTCTTTGGGGATCTTGCAGGTGAAATTTCACTGAAAATGAAATGCAATTGTAGTATTATAATAATATGCAAAATGTGTAAAATCAGAATTTTGTAATAATATGTTTTCATTTTACTTTTTGTTGTGGGTGGATTTCTGTTGGTTTGTTTTTGAGTGTTTTATAGATTCAATATTTTTTCTCTACTTATTTTCAAACATAGCCATACTTTTTCTTTTACATTTTTTAAGAACTTAAACATGAAACGTTCACCTACTGCATTTATTTATTTTCTTGGTCCCAATAAAAATAATAATAATAAAAAACATGGTATTCTTTAAACAGAATAATTCAATAAAATATTTTTTTTACAAACAAAGAGCAAAACAAGCAAGTCATAAATCTGTATCCTGTTAGGTTCTCTCTTTTTTTCATATTTTCTTGTTTTTGTTTATCAATATCTGTCTGATTGATTAAAAGTAGCTAATGGAAATGTGTCTTTCTTAAACAAAATATCACCGCAAAAATGAATTTTTCACAAACCATCCAAGATATTAAAGTAAACAAAATCAGTATTATCTTCTGGTAATTAGAATTTGATTTCTTAGTTTGTCTGGTTGGTCTGGGTAATTTACTCTTAACAATATTACCGCATTCTCCCCCAATAAAATTATAATAGGTCTAATTTTTATAGTTTTTATATATATATATTTTATTTATTTATTGGATGTGGCTTCCTATGACTTGGAGCTGATGGATGAACAAAGCACAGTAAACTACCAGCTATCTCAGAAATCGCCTCCTTCACTGAGCGTTTATTCTGCCACATTAAAAAAATACGACACATTCGTAAAATACGACCTTCTGCTGACATACTTAACTTTCAGTCTGCCGTTATATAAACACATGAAGAGCTTTTTCAAAACTGTGACCGAACTCATTTAACATCTCCTCAGGTTTGACCTTCAGAACTGAGGCGTCTTCACAGCCGAAGGCCTCATTTTTCAAGCTTTCGTGTGTTTCATTGATCGTCTTTGAGCATCTGTTTCTGGTTCAGTGTCTGTTTTTCAGATTTGCACATTTGTGCTGTTGCCTTGTTTACAGCTGCTAAGACCTAGGCAGATAATCCACAATGCTGTAGCTTAAACACACATTGAAACGCACGATAGTTAAAAGATTTTGTCTAAGAAACCAATTCATTGATCATTTCTAGGGAGTTTTTTCAAACCTGAAATTGATTTATGACTCAAATGACTGGAAAAAGAACAAGTTGAAGAGGTTTGTATGTGATAGCAGCACCACAAGTAAGTACACCCATGCTGCTTCTACGTGACAGCCTAATAATACTTTTGATTAGCTGATCATCATCTGTGTGACCACCTCCAAAAGTCCTTTAAAGCAGGACTTTAGACCGTGTCTTAACACAATGCCAAACTGGAAATAAAACAGAAAAGACTGTTACAGAAGCTGATATTGCTGTCCATTAGTTTGGAGATGTTTAGGCATAATACAAAGTGTCAAGTTCAGAGAATACCAAACAGCATATTAGCACAAACACCTCATATCAGCTGTCAAACACAGTAGTGGAGTTATGATGATTTGGGCTTGTTTTGCAGCCACACATCCTCGGCACCTTGCAGTCACTCGACTGTTCTGGAATCAAATGTGAGGCCATCTGCCCAACACGTAAATCGGGGATCATACTAGAAGAAGCATGGGTGTAGATGATCCTCTCTGACGCTAGAAAATGTATAAAAAGAGCTTTTCTCTGAGATGTTTTATTTGTTTTTCCAGGAATTAAAATTTGGGTGATGTTTTCCTGTTTTGCTTTTTTAGAGCAAATGTGTTGTTTAATAAGATGTTGGTTTTTGTCGTTGTTGTTTTTGTCAGATTAGAGAGCCCATAGGCAGTGATATCCAAACATTTTGCACCATGGGCCAAAATCAGCCAGTTGAAAACCCTCAGGGGCCATAGCTTTTCTTTTTTATTAAAAACATAAAATCATTTTACTCAGAATTATTTTCTTTATACATGTATATTTTATGAAACACAGTAGAAAAGAACAAATATATTAGGTCAGAAAAGGGTCTCAGATGTTTGCCTTAATAAACTAAAGGTGTTCAGTTTCCTCACTTCTTCGGACAAATGTTTTCTATTTTGTTGGTCTAGAAAATGTTTTATTCTCTTCCAAGCAACAGAAATGAGAACTTTGTTTTTCTTGCTGTATTTAGCCAACTTTAATTAACTGGTGAGCCCAAGTATTTTTTTTGAATAAAAAGTTGTTGGATATTTGTGGCCCTACAAAAGAAAAACACTTTGTGTTATCCCTGAAATTGTTCAACTTAGGAATACATAAATCTGTCATTAAAAATCTCATCCTAAAATATTACAACAAATGTTTATCTTCAACTCCATTTGGTGGAGGAATAAATCTGTACCATTGTTGAACTGTGGTTGGGGGCCGCACAAAATTATTTCAAGGACCGCAAATGGTCCCCGGGCTGTAATTGGGACACCTCTGCCATAGAATGTTTCTTTTGATGTTTTTGTTGCTGTTTGGTTAAATATTTGTTGGTTCAACACTGTTTCTGTTTTACATTGTTGTTGTTTCCACAACCTATGCATTTTGTTAAATTTGGTCAGCATTTTTGTATTTGTTTTTTGGAATTTAGAAATTTTTACTTTTGTAATTTTTATTTTTTTTCGTATTTTACTAATTATGTATAGTAAAATGTTTTGTTATTTGTTGTATTACTGTCTGATCTCGCTAATTTCTGTTCTTCTTATTATTTTTCCCAAATTTCATGAAATGTTTAACCTTTTTGCTATAGTTTTTAAAGTTTTTTAGTTGTATGATGTACATTTTGATTTGTAATGCTTTGCTTTACTGTTTGCCAAAGGGTATTATTTTGTGCTTTAAATAAATTTTGTATGTAGATTTCTCATGTCTTAAGATAGGGAGTTCTGTATTGCTGTGTTCCCAATATTTTATAAAGAAATGTTTAAACTTCTGTTTAGCAAGTTTTGCACTCAGTTAAATATTTATGTGCTTTTGAATTTCAAATGTTTTGCCCTTCCTTTTGTCAAATTTCGATTTTTGTGAAAGATTCAGTTATTAGTAGAAAACCTGCCTTGAAATTGGTTTGTCTTTGTGTTTCACAACATTTTATGACAAGATAAAAACAATTCTGCTGTTTTGTATCTGCATTTGGAGAAATAATGTTGCTTTTGTGTTTTTAATTCTGTAAAATTTTGAATTCCTTCTTGATTTGTAAAATGTTTTATTTTGCATTATCATGTCCTAAAATTTTGATAACTGCATTTTGAAATTGTTTATTTTTTTTTCCATTGTTGTTTTCTCACATTTTTACATGTTACCTGTGGGTTTTGTTTGACTGTTTTCCAGTTTTTTCTAGCAAACATTTCTGCAGTTTTCTGTATAAAATTTGATTTTGACGTTTAATTATTTGTTAAATTGTGTTTTCTGACTGTTTGTTGCAGTTTTGATCGTTTTCATTTATTTGTCCATCTTCCTGTGACTCATCCCACCCACTCTTCCAGCTGTTCTGCCTCTCTTGTCCCGTTTTTTTTACCTAACTTTGCCCCTTCCACCCTGCTCATCTCATGCATGCAGCGCTCCGGAGTAAAACGTACATCACCTCTCCCATCTGCTGGCAGACGGCGCCCGCGCGTGCGCAGTGCGGCTCTCCATCATCTCCAATATTCCAGTGTAGGAGAAGCAGCAGAAGCAGAGAACTAATGGGTAGGCTTCTTATTCTTATTTTTCTCCTCATCTAAAACACATCCTCGATTCTTTATGTAACTCTTTCAGCGGTGAGATGAACTCGTCGGGTAAGAAGGGCCGGTTTTCGGCCTGTTTTGCCGCAGACAGGAACGTTACAGAGCATGAAAAGCGTCTCCCTCTTCATTTGCAAACGCAACGGGTTAGCACGGCTGTTAGCCAGCATGCTAAGCTAATCGGAGCTAACTCGGCCTGGCCCTGGCCTTTCCTTGCCCCCATTTGGCTCGAAACCTAACTGGGGCCTTGCTAATTTTTTCACCTCAAAAATTTAAAGTCGGAACCCGGGGGTGCAAGTGCAGTACGTGCCCGAACCCGGTTCCAGTTAGCAGATTAAAAACCCAGCGGTTGTTAGCTTGAGCTGAGCTCTCCGTCTAGTGCATTTTCCTTACAACAAGCTAGCAGGCTAACGGCTAGCTTAGTGTTGGCTCCAGAGCATCAAGAGAGCCCTCTGACTGGTCCCAGTTCGCCTTTCTAACACCGAACTGGTCTTGCCGAGGCCGAACAGATGCGAAAGCAGATACATAAAGCGGGTTTCTGCTGTGCATCTTGGTCCAGTAGGCTAATTATCTCACCTTTAGGCTCCTCTGCTTGTTTTGATGATGTACACAGCCGTCTGTCATGTTGTCCAGATTTTAGGGAAAACTGCTGTCATTTAGCCAACTGTTAAAGCTGTCAGATCTGATTATTAAAGCTGCTTGATCTTTATGTTTCCCTCCGCCAGCTTGGATTGGGTAAATGCTGGATAAAATCTACACATTTCTGTTAAACGTGTTGTTGGTTCATGAGGAGCTGTAACCTGTAACATAATATAATTGACAGCTGATTAACCTTTAAAGGACGGCTAATGTTCTCGTTGCGTTCATGTTTGTGTCAAAACAAAATTGTCATACTTAAAGAGCATTTTAAAATCATGTGTGTAGAATAAAATTCAGACTGCTGCCACATTTTAAATGCTGAAATTCTGGGGTTATTTATGGCCCTCAATTATCATTAAACCAATTAACCTTGTGACCCTAAACAGAAAATACTTCTACAAGGCTGGCATACTTTCTGCAGGGTTTTTATTGTGTTTTTTGGTGGATTATATTATAATTGTAATTCAAGCGGGGGTTTTGTGCTTCTTTATGAGCCCCATGCATAAATTGTGAATTAAAGTTCCTTAATTTGCATTGAAACATGTGACTTAAAATGACAAATTTAAACAATTCTTCCTTGATGACCATTCTTTAAGTGGTTAGAATAAAACGTCATTTAACTGAGTTGTAATCATTCTTTATTCATATAAAAATATAATTCTCATTCCTGTAGATTAGTATATTTTTACAGTTAAAAACAGTAACAGAGAAACAGGACAGGTCCAGACTGCAACGAAAAATCAGGTCTGCAGAGAGGATCACCAGGGCTGACCTTCCCTACATCCAGGACTTGTGGTCTGCAGACCCCACACATCCTGGACACAGGTCGGCGCTACAGAGCGCTATTAGCTAAAATCAGCCGCCGCAGAGACAGCTTCTTCCCCAAGGCTGTTTCTCTGATGAACACTTGACAGTCAGAGTTCCCACATCGTAATTCAAAAATGTACAAAAATATTTTTAATTCCCTTTTATATTTCTGAGTGGAACCGAAGTGTGCACAGACTAGGCAAATAAAACTGCTTTTTAAAACATATTCAGGTTAATTGTGTAACCGCAATCAACTTGATTTCATATGTTGATCTAATCCAGACCATATTTGAGCTAATTAAGAATGTGCTCACGTGTTAAAAGTACATTTTGTAAAACTGGTAGTTAACAAGATTATTGAGTAGAAAACTGGGTTGATTTTTAAACTTCTACACATCTTGAAGCGAATCAAACGCTGGTTCCCTGACGAGAAGTTCAGCACGTCATTAAGATTGGGGGGAGAAAAATAGATGATGTTCTGAATATGTGGATTAAATGTGCATTAAAACATAAACTGCTGACCCAAAATGGAAAATTCACAAAAAATGGACAAAGTTCTAAAAAAATTTAAATATTTTGCAATGAAAATTGCTTTATTTGTTCTTTGACATATGTTAAAACAAAACGTAAGAGCTTAGAATAAAAATGTTGTAATTTCTGAGTTAAAAGCAGCAAATCGGCAGCTGTTGTCTGTGTTCCTGACGCTTGATTGGTGGTTGCGCTGTTGCCCACATTGTTCCCATAAAAACAGCTTCTTATTTGCTAATTATGGTTTGGAGAATCTATATTGATAAGGTAAAGAAAACATACCCAGAACATCATTCGTTATTACTTTTTTAATACCGCTGACCAAAATCTTGGTTCCACAAACCGTGTATGATTTTGACCTAAAGATGAGTCAAATTGTCTTATTTGATCAAAGAGTGTTCAGATCATGTTTTGAAGTACTATGCCCCAAAAGTCAACTGATTTGAAATGGGAGAACGTGGTTTTCTAAACCCAAAAAACACTGTTAGGCTCAATTACTTTAAAAAATGTATTTATTTATAGGGTGCAGAGTTTTGTTCCAAACTTGACCTCTTGGCTGAATTAAAGACTATAGGTCGCTGTGTTTGCCAGATTTACAAAAGACTTGTAAGTTAAAGCAAAGTGATGACACATCCTTAGGAGAAATATTGTAAGAATTCATATGTGTTTAAGGAAAATTTGAACATTTCTGTCTTTTTTCCCAAAGAGTTTAATGCGTAAGGGAAAAAAAAATATGCTGCACTTTCCTTGATAGATTTAGTGCTTTTGAACCTAACAGAAAATATAGAAATATCCACTTACCCCAATCCTTTATCTGTTTTTTGTCAACTCTAAAAACGTCCATTACGTTTGGTATTTTTACTTAATTTAAATCAAAGGAATGCTTAATTTTAATGCATGTAATGAATTTGAAATAATCTGATGATTATCCCCAGCGCTGTTGCCTTGCAGCAAGAAGGTCCTGGGTTCGATTCTCGACCGGGGGTCTTTCTGCATGGAGTTTGCATGTTCTTCCAGTGCATGCGTGGGTTCTCACTGGGTACTCCGGCTTCCTCCCACAGTCCAAAGACATGCCTGTTAGGTTAATTGGTATCTCTTAATTGCCCTTAGATGTATGAATGAGTGTGTGTGTGTGGTTGTTCGTGTGTTGCCCTGAGATGGACTGGCGACCTGGCCAGGGTGTACCCTGCCTCTCGCCCATAGACTGCTGGAGATAGGCACCAGCGACCCACTATGGAATAAGCGGTAGAAAATGACTGACTGATGACTGACTGCTGATAACCAATCAAAACGAGTGAAAAAGAAACTTCAGATCTCTTACCAGTAAGTGCATCTTTCGTAAAAACGCGTCTACTCAATTTTAACCTGAAAATGTAAATGTATGGAATAAAGATTGTTCCTTGGCCATTTGTTGGCAGCATGTGGCTCCCATACCATACTATCCCATATATTTACCTTATCTATTTTTCTTGGTGTTTTGAACAGAGTCCCACTGATCAGACTTGAACTTGCATGGAGTTGCATAGATATCAGTTGTGCTCATCCCTCTCTTTCCTCATTTTTCTTCTTCACCCTCATCATGATATCCCCACATTAATCCCTGAGCTTTCGGATCTCTGTCAATAAACCTGAATCAGGTGTTGCAATGGTAGTAATGGAATCTGTCCATATCATTGGATTGTATTAAGATTGCATCCCAACAATATCTTTGGTCACTAGGATGAGCCTTGATGGCCACTCCTCATTCAGATTTTAGCTAGTAAGATCCTAAAGCTCATGGAGAGTGGTGGAAACATCTTAATGCGGGTAAAGAAAAAGAAATTGCTGAAAATTTGGGCTTATCGTAATCGTTATCTTAATATTCAACAATAACTTTGGAATTGCATGCTGTTGTAATATTTTGCAGCCAGTGTTGTTTTGCCCATTCTTTGGTAAACGTCTAGCTCTTTCAGATTGGATAAAGAACGCCTGCCAACTTCAATTTCTAAGTCTTGCCACAAATCCTAGTTAGGATTTAGGTCTGGACTTTAACTGGGCCATTCTAACCTATAGATGTAAATAAATCCAAACCAGTCAAATTAGACTTCCTATGAATTTCTTTTCGGTGAACAGTTGACGTGTTGACTGATTCTCCCACCTGAGCTGTGGATCTCTGCAGCTCCTCCAATGTTACCATGGGCCTCTTGGCTGTTTCTCTGATGATTGCACCCCTTGCCCATCCTGCCAGTTTAGGTGGACGTCCATGTCTTGGCAGGGTTGCATTTGTCTCCTACTCTTTTCATGTTCATGATGGATTGAACAGAACTCCTTGGGCTCCTGCTTTCTGACGTAATTCTGCTTTAAACTTCTTCTGTCTGCTGTGGTCCTTGGTCTTCATGATGCTGTTTGCTCATCAGATTTCTCTAACAAACCTCTGCAGCCAGAAATGGAGTACGAAATGTTGGAGTTTGAGTAAAGACTTTCTGCTACGTATAGTGAACGTATTACTATTATTATTATTTTCAGAGAACCTACGTTCTAAAAATCCAGGTGAAACAAGCCAATCAGACCATGCAGTCACCAGATGTCGTTAGGAGCTGCAATGTTTGAAATGTTCTCTGAAACTGTTGTAACACAGATCTAGAGAGCGGAAGAGCCACGTTAAAATGTCCGTTTGACTGAGACCAGATAAGTCTCTCTTCTGTCCCAAAGAATAACCTCATTGGTCACCAGAGATGCTTTCTGCTGTAAGACGTTCAGGTTCTGCTACTTGCTATCTGAGTCTTTGAGGTTGAGGTGGTGGACTGAGTTTGTGTTCCTCTTTTACTAATTTGTGGGGTTCCTATAATGCTTGGAAAACTGGAAAAGTCATTTCCAGGTCTGGAAAAGTAATAAAAAAGAAGAGTATAGAAAAAGATTTTGCTTCCAGATTTCATTCCTTAACCATGTGTCTAAATGTTAGGTCCACTCTTTCTGCCTTTTATTTGTTGACCTTACAGCCCCATCTAGATGTCCCTTTGTCCATTGGTTTTCATCATCCATCCTTTTTATATATCCAATCTGTCCATCCGTCTGGTCCATTTCCAAATATTAAAACTAAGGCTGTTCAACGTATGAGGAATATCGTCATCAGCACGTCGGTGGTGTGCAGTACTCATAATGAACAATAGGAGTGCAGTAATTGTTGGTTCATATATTCCAAGTGTTATGAACTTGTATTTTTCATGCTAATATAAGATTTAGTCAGTCTAACAGCAGCAGATGCTCACACTGGACACTAACGATGTTGCCCAAAATGCTAAAAGTTGCAGAGTGATGGAAGCACAGATGACTAAGAAAATAGGCATAAATCGCTCGTGATAAAATATTTTCTAATATCGTGCAGCCCTAATTAAAACTTGGATATAACAATGATTTAAAGCAGCATCAGTTGCTCGAACATCCCAAATGTCATGTTATTTATCATCTTTAATGATAGAAAAGCTCACAAGCAGCTCTGTCAGATTTTTATTTGTACATTTAATTGTTCAAATGGGACATTTTCATTTCCATAAACTGTGGTCTTTAATGGACCACAAATTCAGTTACTCCACCATATTTAGCTGTGGTTCTCTCTTTTTTCATCTTATTTCTTATGTAAAAGAGTTTTATCTTTTTGTTTTTCAGGCCACTTTGCTGCAGCTCTTTAGCTGTTGTTGTTATTGTTGTTGTGCCCTTTTCTGCGCCGACCTTTCCTCAGCGTTGTCTTGTTTTCTTATTATTGTATTTGGTCCTCAACAAGATTTAAACCGTTTGCTGTTGATTACCGAATACCTGTTGGTTAAACCCAAAGCCCATCAGGGAAATCTACATGTTATCTTGACTTGTTTCCTCCTGGTCGGGTCTATTTTTCCCAGATAGCCTAACTTTTAAATGGCCGAAGTTCTGAGGTTTGTTCCTCAATCTGGACTTTATTCTTCCAGACAGACAGAGTAGCAGCACACTCGGTAAAAAGGAAATTTTCAGTAATTTTAGGACCACTTTCACATATATGTTGGAACCATATTATTAACGGGACCTTGTTGGTTCTCCATGTTGTTCTCGTTAATTCAGCTCCACCAGTTACTGACAGGGTCGTGTGATTTTAAAAGGTTTAGAATAAAACAGGTGTAATATTTAGTGCTGTTTACTTGATTCAAGAAGGTGTTTTGTGTCAAATAAGCTAACTCCTCCTGTTAGCTTGCTGCTTTCCATGATTTCTGCTTCTTCTTGGACACATTAATGGCTTCGCCTCGGTCCCAGCCTCCTCTTCACCCTCGCTCCATGTCTGTTTCTAATAACCAGAATGTTGGAGCGTGAAGAAGCCACAACAGGGCTGTCTGAAAGGGGCCGTTATCTCCACAGTCGCAGGTTAAGTCAGTCAGAAGAAAGTACACCCTCCTTTTCACAATTATGATCTGGTCTTTGCCATAAAGTTATTTAAATCTGACCCCACTGTTAATTAGTGATGAAGTTTAAAAACAGTTTGGGAAAAACTAAGTGCGCCCTTGCTTCCACTTGTTTTTAAAGGGAAAGTAGCAGCCAGGTGAGGCTAATTAAATGACTTAGGAAAGTCCTTTAGTCCGGACCAAAAGCGAACTTTATTTTTTTCATTGTTTTCACATTGTACATTTTGCAAGTGAACTATTACTTGTAAACAAAACCACGCGGGTGACGATCATTGTTCCCATTGGACAGAAATGATGGGGGCGGGACGGAGCGCAGACCCAGAAATGTAGGAAAACATCTGCAGACGTGCTGCGTGCAGAAACTCTGTTCTGCATATTTGTGCCGTTATTACAGCTGCAATATTATTGTGATGTTCTCTACGTGCCTTGTCCCACAACAAGCCAGTAGCGTTGCTAAGCAACACACAGCTTATCAGGTATGATTACCTTACAACACACACCTTTGCTACCGGCTACGGTGGCCTTTTATGTCCAAAGAGACGTACGCTTTTTGCAGTTGGTTCGGATCGGGGCAGGTTTGTATTCAGACCATAAGCGAACCGCACCAGAGTCCGTTTGGAAGCAGACCGAGACCCCCTCAAAAAGTGGGTCTCGGTCCGGTTGTTTGGTCCGGGCCAGAGTTCGCTTGAGTGTATTCACACCTGCACGAAAGGTCCGGACCAAGGGGGGAAACGACCTCTGGTCCGTTTAAAGCGGGCCGAAAGTGGCAAGTGTGAATACACCCTAATTATAGGGTTCCTACGCAGTCTGTAAAAGTCAGCAATGTAACTTTAGGTCAGGTCAGGATAAGTAGTAAAAAATTTGCATTTCCAGGCTTTTTTACCACACACTATATTTAGTGTGGTTCTTGTGTCCTTCTTTTTTTTGTGCCCTTACCTACTTTCCTCCCTTCCTTAATTCCTATTTACGTTGTATTTCCTTCTTTCTGTCATTCCATCCTTGTTTCCTGCCTTCTGTCTTTGTCCTCCCTTTTTTTTTGTCCTTCATTCTTTCCCTACTTGTATCCAATCTCCATTCCTTCCTTCCTTCCTTGCTTCCTTGTCTCTACTACCATTTCCTCTGTTCTCTATTCCTTCCTTCTTGTGTCCTATCCCCTTTTCCTTGTGTTCTTCCGTACTTCCTGTGCTTTTCCCAGACTCCATCTTTAAATCCTACCAGCTGGATAAGCATCTGACTAGATAGATCTGTAGTGAACGTTTGTGTTTTACTTTTTAAATTGAACTTTTGGGTGGCTGAGTAATCTATAAAGTCTAGTCTACAAAAGTATAAAGATTTTTACATGAAGATGTGTAGAAACCCTGTAATCAGCTGATAATCATCAGTGTCATGAGCTTCATAAAAGCAGGAGTTTTGATAGTTTGCTGTGTGTTACCACATTGCCATGGCGGAAAGGCATCAGCGGTGATGTTAGAGGCAACTGTTGCTGCTCATTATTCTGGGACAGGTTTTAGTGTAGTAAGATGTTTTTCTCAAACTACATTGCTGTAGAAGTCTTGTGGTTCTTTCAGATGCAGCTTTGCAAACCCAAATCATGTTGGTTTGTAGATTTCACTCATCGTTGTTGTTTTCTTGGACAGAAGTGAGTTCTTTGCAGCCAGTACCAACGTTGAGCTGGACACCTTTCAATGTCCTGAACCTCTTCTTCTTTGCAGCAGCAGCAGAACCATCTTTTTTTTGAAGCTCTTGATAATTTGAAATTGTGCTCTTTCAGCTGCAGTATTCTGCAGTATTTTCCTGCTTGTGGGGCCATTTTGATGCACGGAGTTGATTTCCTGTGGAGATAACCACGGCTAACACAAGAAGGCAGTGATTTTACAGTGATGCATATTGGTTTTGTTTGGTTTCTCTTCCTCATGTGGATAATATCAAACAGCCTAATGCAGGACTAAAGTCTGACGTCGATCTTTTATAAATCACTGATGCAGTCTTTAAAGCCTCTAGCAGCATAAACAGCCTTTCAGATGAATCACACTTGTAGTCTCTCAAGTGCTACCTTTATTTCCTCTGCATCCATGTTGTGTGGCTATGCTTGAGATGTGCATCAGGTAGACGTAGCTTCTGTGTGATCTCAAAGCTTGGCCTATAGTCTGTTAATCCACAGTACAAACAGTTGCAGCTTTTCCCTCCTCAATCACAGGAAGTTGTTAGAGAAGCTTTGGATGTCAGAATCTGGTGAGAAAAGCTCAATTATGACTGACTTGGTGCTGCTTCTGTTGGTGGTGTTGTCTGAGTCGCCTCTCTGCTGTGGTCTTCATGGTTCATTCTTACAGTGGACAATACCGAGAAGAGTTCCTTCCTTGTTTCCTCCTTTCTTCTACCCTTCCTTCCTTTCTTACTTCTAACCTTGCCTTCTGCCTTCATTGCGTCCTACCTCCCTTCCTTATGCCCTTCCTTTCATGTGTCCTTTTTGCATGCTTGTGGCCTAACTACCTTATGCACCTCCTTCCTAAAAATCAAATCCTCCCTGCTGTAAAGATATCCACTTGAAATTCATACTGAACTTTTGTCTTGAAGTTTTAAAACAAACAAGGGACATTCACAGGCCTTGCAGTGACATTTAATTTCAGGCATGTTGCTGATTTACCAATAAATGAATGCTTTTACGTCTGCAGGGAAGCAGAGTCATAGAGGGCTGCTTCTGTTGAGACACTTTGTGTAATTTCTAATCAAAATGTGTTCATTTTTAATCTCTTCTCCTTCTCTCTCTCTCTATCTATCTATATATATATATATATATATGCTGCCTTGTCTGATGCAACCGAACAAAAAGACCATAACTGAAACATTTGTCAGACATCCTCAGCCAGCTCAGCTGCAATGGGCTCTTGCTGAAAAGGTAACTTCTTTTCAATAGAAATGAGGTCCTTTTTGTTCCATTTGTCTTTGCCAAACATGGAGCTGTGGGAAATTAGATTTTAACGATGTGGCCGTTTCACTTATATGATTCCATAGCCGTCTCCTGAGATGATTGCTGCAGTGCAGCGGCTGATAAACAGCTGCCCCTTTCCCTGGTGCCCACCTTTCTTCCTATGTGGTAACATCATCGGGTTGGTTTTCAGTAGCTCCAAGGCCCGGTATGAGTCAGCAGCACCACCAGCTGAGAGGAGACTCGGCATGGAGCTCCTTCCCTTACAGACTTGAGATCTTTGATGAGCATTGACGAGTGAATAAGCTTAATGTCCTGAAAGCTTGTGACTAACCAAAGGTATTAGATGCACCAATCAGTCGGTCAGTGATCGATGGCTCAGATATGGAAAAATCTAAATTTTCTACCTGTTCAAAAAAACCCAAAAAGTTGGAGACATTTGCTTTGAGGCATACATGGTGTTAACAAGTAACCTCAGTCTCGTTTAGGTCTGAAATTTGATCTGGCCAGCCCAAAATCAAAAGTTGTAAATGACTGCTCTGCAAAGCTAATTTGCTTTTTTTTGTTGTTTGTTTGATATTGTGCCAAACATGACCTCAGATTGATGATAAGTTTTTAGACTTTGACTGTTCCCTTTCTTTTCCCTTTCAGGAGCCATGGGGAAACCACTACCCAACTGTGTTTGGGAACCCATCGCCTAAAAAGACTCCATTCTTCTGTCTAAGGGGTTTCTTTCCTGGGAAATGGACAAATGTTGAGAAGTTAATAATAAAGAACTTTACTTTGGAAGAACGCAGTGCTCCTGATCCCTGTTCCTTCCCGTCTAGCCAGTCGGATGGCTCCGAATGACAGGACACAGTAATGAATGTCATCACGTCGTTGAGTACTGTAGCCAGAATGCAGCTCAAAGGGTAGGGTCAGCTGTGAGCCCGCCTCACCCTACCCTCCCACCACCCCATTAGCTCCACCAGAGAGCAGACTCCCACATCGAAGCAGAATCGAGCAGCCCCGGACCTTCTCTTCCAACCCTCCCAGCACTGACACCTCCACCACGTCTCCGGAAGACGGAACATGACGCCGGTTCATGTCTGATACATACACCTCTGAGGCGTCGAGCGTAAAACCAGTGGAGCAATGAATGGCGGAAAGGACTGTGAGGCAGGAGATGAGAGGCAGGCCGTCCCTGTCCAGGTCCCCATTGGCTGGCAGCGCAAGGCGGAGCATGGCGGGGGCGTCATGTATGTGAGGTAAGAACTTGCCTGAAGACATAAAATGTTTTAGATGCTGTTAATGACTTGTTTCTGGTGGAGAAGTTCAATCTAGTAATTTAGGTCTGTGCAGTGAAGTGGTTATCAGTTTTAATGCTAACTGGAACTTCAGGTTTTGCTGTTAATCACGTCACTGGCCTGGATAAATATTGGGAAATGGGAGATTGGAATGTATTTTTATCCATTCACTCATCACTTCATCCCCCTCTTCATCCATCCATCCATCCATCCATCTATCCAGACAGCAAAGATAGTCTGTGTTTTATTGACTGTAAAACATTAATGAACTTTAGCATTTATACTTAAATTGGGCTAATCCATTTGTGAAAATGTTGAACGTTCATTTTTTCATTGTCATCGTCCTAAATTGGATAAAATAAACACAAAACAAATCCTAGCTGCTTCCAACATTGTGATTGGTTGTTGGTCTCCAGTAGCTTGCCTGCAGCTCCTAACTTTAACCGTTCTTTCCTATTCTTTGCTGAATCAGCACTAGAATGGGAGTTGGTGCATTTTTACCCTGGATTTGGGGATGAAAACCTCCTAAAATAGCAACTCTAGATGAGAAACCAGCAGCAACACAAATATTTGCTCAGATCTCCATCCATCTCTGAGGTTGGACTTATAATCTGTGCGAGGGCAACAGGCCATATGTTTGTGATGCAGAAGAGGGTCACACTGCATCAATTAAAGAAGCCACATGACTGCAGGTTTTATTTCACATTGTCCCTTGGACTGCTAAAGAAACCGCGTTTTAAATTAAAGTTTGATCATTAGGATTTAATGAGTCGGCGGTTTGAGTCAGAAAGCCCCCAGCAGGTTTATTTACTGTCCACAAAGGGTCAGAGCTGCTCTAATTGATCGGCTCTGCAGGAAGCCGACACCAACACGCGGATGTTTTGATGCTGCTGCTCTCCGTGTTGAGTCATGCTCGTTCCCTCGGCCACTCCAGCGACGGCACGGTGTGTCTGACATCTACTCGGTGCTAAAATCTCCCCAACATATTGTGCCTTCGGAGGCGGCTGATAAAAGTGAACTGAGGGCCCATTGATACAGAAGAACTGCAGCCCACGTTTGCACAAATGGTAAATGCAGGCTTTCCACCTCTGTTAAGAAACCAGCCATTCATAAATAAAAAGCTCTTGGCTGCTGCTGCAGGGATAGATCAGAATCAGCTTTATTGCCAAGTTCGTACATACAAACAAGGAATATGACTCCGGTACACCTTTGCTCTGTTTTTATTTTGCGCTATAAGATCATTTATGCATATATCTTTATGTCCTTAAATATACATATATACAAAGGTGCATTTGCAACATCTATATGCTGTTGTTTTGTACTCTATTAAATGTTCATCAGAGAAACAGCCTGGGGGAAGAAACTGTCTCTGTGGCGGCTGGTTTTAGTAAACAGTGCTCTGTAGCGGCGGCCTGAAGGTAAAGCTCTAAACAGTTTATGTGCAGGGTGTGTGGGGTCTGCAGAGATTTTAGCAGCTCTTTTCTTGACCCTAGACCTGTATAAGTCCTGGATGGAGGGAAGGTCAACCCTGATTATTCTCTCTGCAGTCCTGATTATTCGTTGCAGTCTGGACCTGTCCTGTTTTGTGGATGAACCAAACCACACTGAGATGGATGAAGACAGGACAGACTGAATGATGTCAGTGTAGAAGATGACCAGCAGCTCCTGTGGAAGGTTGAACTTCTTGAGTTGCCTCAGGAAGTACAGTCTCTGCTGGGCCTTCTTTCAAACAGTGTCTATGTGTGAAGACCATCTCAGATCCTCAGAGATGATGGTTCCTAAGAACCTGAAGTGGTCCACGGTCGATACAGTGTTGTTGAGGATGGTGAGGGGGGTGTATGGGGGTGGTGTTCTCTGAAAGTCCACCACCATTTCCACAGTCTTGAGCGGGTTGAGTTCAAGGTAGTTCTGACTGCACCAGTGTACCAGCCGATCCACCTGCTGTCTGTATGCAGACTCATCACCGTCCTGGATCAGTCCAATGACAGTGGTGTCGTCTGCAAACTTAAGGAGTTTCACGGACAAGTCCGATGAGGTGCAGTCATTTGTGTACAGAGAGAAGAGGAGTGGGGATAGAACACACCCCTGGGGGGCACCAGTACTTATTGATCTGGATCGGGAGAAGATGCTCCCCAGTCTCACCTGCTGCTGTCGGTCTGTCAGGAAGCTGTTGATCCACTGACAGGTGGAGGCTGGGACGTTGAGCTGGGTGAGCTTCTGGTGGAGGATGTCTGGTATGATGGTGTTGAAGGCCGAGCTGAAGTCTACAAACAGTATCCTGGCGTACGTCCCTGGACGGTCGAGGTGTTGCAGGATGAAGTGTAGACCTAAGTTAACAGCATCATCTGCCGACCTGTTTTCTCGGTAACCAAATTGCAGGGGGTCCAGCTGGGGGCCTGTGATGTCTTTCAGGTGCTTCAACACCAGCCGCTCAAAGGACTTCATGACCACAGACGTCAGGGCTACAGGCCTGTAGTCATTTAATCCTACGATGGTGGGTTTCTTGGGAACCGGGATGATGGTGGATCGTTTGAGGCAGGAGGGGACCTCACATTTCTCCAGTGACTTGTTGAAGATCCTTGTGAAGATCGGAGTGAGTTGATGTGCGCAGGCTTTCAGGCATGATGGGAAGACGTTATCAGGTCCTCCTGATCTGCTAGCAGTCATCCTGTCCTGTAGGCAGGAAGCTTATGATGTAAATCTGCTTCTGTTTCCTTGTTTGTGCTCGATGGGAACAACTGTTGGTGTCTCTCCCAACCCTGTTAAAAGCAGAGGAAAATCTGTTAACTGTGACTTGCATTTGTATCCAGCTCTCTATACTCTGATACCCCTAATTAAAACTCTGCCTCAGCGGTTTATTAGAGAACAAACAGCATCATGAAGACCAAGGCAACTGAAGGGGTTAAACCTCTTTGCTGCCAGATATCCAAGTAGGAATAAACATTTTTAAAAAGCTCCAGAAGACTTGCAGAAAAAACTCGAGGAGCCAAGTTAAGGGAAAACACAGATGTGAGAGGAAAAATAATTTCACTTTGGAGAGGTTCAAAACCAGGAAGCTCTTCTTGATAAAACAGTTTCCAGTACACGGCTTTAAAGTTTGTTGTGTTTTAAAATATTCTTTGTTGTATTTTAAACCAATAACGTCACGTTTCCGAGGTGGGTCCATCACCTGCAACCATCAAGTGTGCCAAATCTGCACTTCTGAGTATGATGTAATGGGACATCCCCACTCCAGACTGGGTCTACCTCACTGGGTTCAGGCAAAGTTCAAACAGTACATGACGAGCTCAGAACAAAGATAGTGTGTGATCCTGTGAGTTACATTACTGATACAGTGACATCTATTAATACTTGTTCATTATTGACATTAATAAATAATTAGTCCTTGGTAGAGGCAGTATCATGCTGTGGGCCTGCTGTTTGTCCAAAGCAAAAGGGAAGCTTTCTTTCAACCTTATAATAAATGACAATGTATTGATCTATCACATTAAGCTCTAATAAAATCCATAAAGTGACAAATAATGGAAAAGTTTAAAGGGTGTGAATATTTCTGCTGGCAAACAAATGTGTACCAAGTTTTAAAATCATTGCAGGTTTCTGTTCTTGGTTCACCCTAGAAATGTTCTGGTTTGAAGACACCTGGAAAGTTGTTCAATGAGAGTAAATTTGTGCAGAGTTGATTCTGCAGATGCTGCCTGACGGACCTGTGAAGTGCATCCACTTCAATCTGGCTTGGTTCCCTGTTTTTAAAATCTAAATTACAAGTCAAATAAAACCACGAGCATTCGGGTAAACCCCCCTCTCTCTTCTGTTTTTCAGTCCCAGTGGCTCGGTGCTGTCCAGCTTGGAGCAGGTGAAGACCTACCTGCTCACAGATGGAACGTGTAAATGCGGCCTGGAGTGCCCGCTCATCCTCCACAAGGTAATGTTGGTTGTGCTGATTCAGGTGAGGCTAAAATGAAAGCCTCATTCTTTGAAAGACATGAAACTGCTGGTGTGGGAATTCAAAACTACTAAATAAAAGAGTGAAGAGGATTAAAAAATGTTTTCTTACGCAGTCTGGAAAAACATGGAATTCATTTAGTTTTTTCCCCAAGATATAGGAGAATACAAAATTGGATTTCCAAGCATTGTCTTTCTTTCTTTGTATCCTTCCCAGTATTCATCCTTCTCTCCTTGCTTGTCTTTCTTTCCTTCCCCATGTTCCTTTCTTCCTTGTGCCATTACTCCTTCCTTCCTTGCCTCCTCTGTTTTCCTCCTTGTGTCCTATCTTCTATCTATCATGCTGTCTTTCCTTCCTTTATCCTGGCTTTTTCTCTTTCTAGTGTCTGTCCTCATTTCTATCCTTCTCTGTGTCCGTCCTTGCTTCCAAATATCTTTCCTGTTTCCTTACATTATCCCACCATTTCCCTACAACAGAACAGAATAATTCCTGCATCTTCCACTTGGAAAGTTTGTCTCTGGGATTCTCTGTTTGAGGACAGCGTTGATTCTTTTTTAATTCTTGCCTCATTAGTTGCACTCTGAAACGTTACTGTTGATGCCAGCTCTGCCATGTTGGTCACTCCAGATGTTGGAGAACTTTGCACAGCTGCAACACATTGTTCCACCTCTATGAGCTGAACACATAACCACTGGTTGTCCAGCAAACCCACCATCTACTCCTATAAAGAGCCTACAGATTCATTTTCATATCATATGATGCAGGATTTTAGTTCAACGTTCTTGAAGAAGTTCGACTCTGATTTATCTGTAACTTATTTATGCACTTTGTTCCGATACTCACGTTTTGAATGGATAAATGACATCCCAAATACATAGTAAGATCACATTTAAACATGCCGTTTGTCGTCAGGTGTTCAACTTCGACCCAGGGGCGGCTGTCAAACAGAGGACAGCGGAGGACGTGAAAGCAGACGAAGACGTGACCAAACTCTGCATTCATAAGAGGAAGCTCCTGGCTGTAGCCACACTGCACAAGAGCATGGAGACACACCCGCCTCTGGCGTTGAGTAGCCCAGGAGGAGGTACATGGACATGTTGTTAGACCCTGGTATATTATACAAACAAGACCAGCAATCTGGCTTAAATTGTAATTTCTTTGTAGCATGCTCATTATTGACATCTTCCAACTGCTTAAGCATCTTTATTGGGCTCTAACTATTGCAGCCTGTGCTATTTGAACCATTTAAGTAAAAAAAACTCATGCGGGTCATGTCGACTGTGACTTCTGCTATTTGTAACATTTATGTTTTTATAAAATACTTACATTTATAAAACAAATTTCCCTATAGAAATAAATACGGAATGCTTTAGGTTTTTTAATGTGTTTTTTATGTTTTACCATTTAAAAAGTAAAAAAGAAGTCAAATGTTCTAAAATGCCACTGTTGGCATATTAGCATGTATGCTAATATTAGAATACTAGCATTATATCTACCATTAACATATTATGTACTGTTTGCTATTGCCTAACATGTTAATGTTAGCATTATAGCTAATGTTGGCATATTGGCTAAAGTGAGCTAACTAGCTAAAGCTACCATATTATTCAATGGTATTTAAAAAGGGATTTGATTATTCTTCATCTCCTCATCTTCTGATACTCAGTTTGTACATCAAGGATGGTTACTAGTATCCTAGCATGTTATCAAAAGGTGACAAGTTATTGGTTAATGTGATAGGGTTAGCTTTTTTGGCAAATGTTGGGTATAGTTTACATTTTTGCAAATGCTAGCATCTTAACTAATGTTCGCAATGCTACCACGTTAGCTAATATTAGCATTTTGGCTAATGCTAGCATATAGGCTTTACCGTAGCAGGTATTGTAAGTTGATCTGATGTCAAATCCATATTTAAGCATATTTGACAAAGTGGGTTGGATTATAAATGACTAAATTAGGCTTAAAGAGAAACGTTTTTACTATATCACAATAAAATTAAACTCTTCAGCTTCTGATATTCATTGTGCTTGTATGTTTCTTCAACAGATTTTATATATATAGGCTTTTATATAACTTGAAACTGATTTGTTTTCCTTCTAGGTACATCACCTGCGGTTGCTTTGCATTCTACAACTCAACGAGCAATAAGGTCTAAAGCCCACGAAGGGTTGCCCAATGCTGTTGGCCCCGAGTGCAAGAACCCGTTCAAGATGATGATGGCAGCCGGACAGCAGCAGCAGAGGTTGTATCCATCTCAGGAGGCAAGTGGAGCCCTGCAGCCTGAGCTTTACTCTGGATACCCCCGGGCACAGAGGTTATCGAGTGGGGATCCTGGAACTAAATCTCCGTATCGGGCGGGGTATGGGGGCATGTTGAGCCCATCTTCCTCCAGTGCTAAACTGTATGGAGATGGATCTCAATCTCCCAAAACAGACACTCTGGGCAGCCCTGAGGGCTTTCAAAGGACCAATCCTTGTGGGTTCCCAGGAGCCGGTAGTCCTGGTTCATCATCCATTCATGGGAACACTAGGACTCCTCTTTCCCCACCCAGTGTAATGCTTCATGGCTCTCCTGCAGGCCAGCCATCCTGTGCGATGTCAGGAAGGACTAGCACACCACTCTCCCCTACGGCCACTGCCAAAAGCCCTGTCATGAACATGAACATGCCACGGGGGAACTTCCCACCTGGCATAGATCTGCCTCGAGCAGCATTTCATCATAAATCTCAGCCCCCTGTGCATCCTGTACCTCCCCCACCATCCATACCACCACCCTGTGCTCTTCAGAAAAGGCAGTTAACCTCTGAAAAAGACCCCTTAGGGATTCTCGACCCCATCCCTAACAAGCCAGTTAGCCAGCCCCTAACCCATGCCCCCAACCCTTCCACCTTTCAGCCCAACATCCACTCTCAGGTACAAATGATGAATGTAAACATCCCCCCTCCTGTCATTGTTCCCCTGCCAAGCAACTTACCTTTACCCACAGTGAAGCCTGGACCTGTGGGCCATGGTGGCAATGTGCAAAGGATTCAACAGAGTGGTCCTTCCTCCTCCATGTCCCCCTCCCCTGTCACTTCCCCAGTTCACATGGCTGGGCCAGCTGTAGGAAGAATCGAGGCCTCACCTCATCGCTCGCGGTCCTCCTCCACCTCTTCCGAACATGGGAGCTTTGCAATGCCCTCGGGTCACCAGGCCCCATGTGCCACAATGAAGGTTCCACCTCGTTCTCCCAGGTCGGCTATGGGATCTCCCCGGCCGGCCATGCCCTCAAGCCCCTCCACCAACAAAACCGACCCTCTCCACCAGTATAAAGACTCCCAGCTGCTGCCTGGATTGGGAAACCCAGTGGGCACCCATCAGCACAGCAACTCCATGTATTCACCCACCTCGTCCTCATCCTCTCTGGCAACTTCCAGCGCTTCCCAGAAGGGCCATCCTGGACTCCTTGGAATGCCCCTGAACCAGATCCTGAACCAACAGAATGCGGCTTCCTTCCCAGCCAGCAGTCTCCTCTCAGCTGCCGCCAAAGCACAGCTAGCAAATCAAAACAAACTTGGCCCTGCTGGCAACAGCACTCCTGGCATGGCTGCTGGCGCTGCGGTCGGCATGCCGGCCATGGGGGCAGCCGGTGGAGGTAACAGTGGGGGTGTCATCTCTCGAGGCATGGAGGGACACAGCACTTTAAATCCCATGCTCCCGCCAAACTCCACCATGCTGCTAAACACTCCAGAAGGTCAGAGTGGTCGGGCAGCGCTTCGGGACAAACTCATGGCCCAGCAGAGCACGCGTAAACGGAAGCAGTCATCCAGCAGTGCTGTGAACCATGACGGTGGTAACAACATGGTGTTCAATATGCTCAACAAGCCAGGCATGGGAGGACCCCACATGCAGGGGCCCAGTGCTACAGAGCAGCTGCGAAAAGTGGGCCGAATGGGAAACCTGCATCCTAACGCCTCCATGGCTCAGCTGCTGCAGTCCATGAGCTGCCACAGTTCCCACAACATGGCAGGGAACAGCCATCGCCCAGGTCTCGGTCCTGGTTCACATGCAGCGGCGCTTCTCTACAACGAGTCCACAGGCATGCTCCCTGGTGGCCCTCAGCAGAACCTCCTGGTCCAGCAGAGGCTGCGGCCTCCCGGAGATCCCATTCAGCACTGCCAGGGCCTGGATCCCTCTGGGGGCCACCTGGTCCCCCGTCCAGGCCAGTTCCCAGACATGATGGTTCAGATGCAGGCTCAGTCCATGAACAGCTGCGGGCCTATGGGGCCAAGCGGCGGACCGATCGCACCTGACGGGATGCCGCTGGTGCGCCCCAACACTAATCCACCACCACTGTCCCATCCAGGCCCACACCCCACACAGCTCCACAGTATAAGGAGGACTAACCTTGTGCCACACGGAGGGGGCGATGGAGGCTGTAACCAGACTGTCTCGGATTCAGGTGAGACTTCTTCAAAGCAGCTGTGGAAATTAAAATCATATTTCTATCAGGATGGATGTGATGATTTAAATGTTAGGTTTTTTTTTTTTTATCCAAATACTTAAAGGAGAAAAAGCCATGAAAGATTTTCACTAATAACTGGCTGTTCTTCAAGCATACTAATGTAAGTTAAGGTAGAAGGAATAGGAGGTTTCATTTATCGGGTTGAATTACTGATTCTAATTCACTGCGCTGCACCTTTACATCCTCTCTGGATTGTGACCAGTAGTTCAAGATATTGACATTAGGCAACCATTCATAAAAAACGGAAGTTAGGGACTACTAGTCTAATATAACTTTGGGATTTCTGTAAGTGATATCACTATTGAGCACAAATATTTAAATAGCCAGAACACAGAAAAGCAATTAATATTAACAAAGAAATAACAACCTTTTAGATAAATGTCAGGTTTTAGGTGTATTCTGTTTCATTTACCAGCATGTGGGATTTGTTTCATTTTTAATCCCAATTTGTGAGTTTTATATATTGAAATCCCTAAAATGAAGATCTAGAGGTTGCCTGTAAACTGCCTGTCCTCTTTGCTGGTGATCCACATCCTTTTTCCTCTGATAAGGTCCTGGCATGATGAAGCTGTGGTTTCTATGGTTATGAGTGAAGTAAAACCAAAGGATTTGGGTGATGGGCCCCGAGTCAAGATGGTCCGGCTCCTCCAGTATCTCAAAGCTAACTAGGGGGCCCCTCATCTTTGGCCGCCCACTAATTGTCAGTCAGCCAGAGTTTCTCTTTGTTTTATTTGTATTCTAGCATCAGTCAATGGCGTAAAAAGATGGAAAAGGGATCTGCATCACGGTTTAAGGGAAGCAACTCAGATAGGGAGCTGTAAAGAGCTTCTCCCAGAAAGCTGGTCACTATAGTAACGATAGACCCTGAATAGCGACCAGAGTGAAGCCTTTGATGACAGTTTAGGACGGTGTGCCTGTTTGTGTAGGTCTGCTTGTGCATTACAGAGTGTGTGCTTCTGTTGTTTGAATGCACATGGATGACTTGCAGTAAGACTGTATTTGTTTCTGACCCGCCTCCCTGCCTGCAGTTGACTGGACTCATTTTATGTATTTGATTTGCGTTTCTGTGTTCATTATAGAAATATAATCGAGGTCTGCTGCAGGCCTCCTGTTCTTATCATGAGCTTTTCTGTATTTCTGCAACATGAATTCATTGAAATTCAGGCTTGTTGGTGGAGCGTGATGGTTTTTTTTTTATCACTGGGGATTTAAAAAATGTTCTGCATCCTTATTGTAACTGCAGAAACAGATGTTTGAGGTTGAACTTAATCAGTCGTCAGAGAAGCATTAAAAACCACCAACGAAACAAAGTCTGCGGCTTTGAAAAGCGCTTGGTTCTGGCTATCCTCTGCCCTAATTTCTGTTTCTCTATTTTAAATGGATATCATAAACCCATCATGAGTGAAGAGATGTTATGTGCAGATAAGATTAGAGATGCAAGGAACATATTGTTTCTAACAAGCTCTGCTTCTGCTTCTTTTTTAGTGATGTGACGAGTGGTTTGTTAAGTTTCAGCTTGCACGGCCCGCTGCTCTTGAGCTTCTTCTTTGTCCTGGCTACTTTCTCCAAAGTATCGTGAAGATTGCATAGTATTGCATTGTTTTATATAATTAACAAGACTTTTCTCATGAAAATGAATAATGTCTTGTCAGAGGTCCCAGTCTCCTGTGCTTTGAAGTATTAAGTTATTCTTTGTTTTTATGTGAAATGTTTCCGATCATCAAAGATAACCTCAGTAAATAAAAACAGTAGATTACCTCTGATGATTTCATCTATTGAGGGATAAATACTCCACAGCAAGCTGCCCAATGTTAAAACAGAACCCCTGCAACCTTTGCCCTGCATGCGTGCTTTGGATCTTTGTCCGGCTACGTAAACAAGGCGTTCTTGAATTTAAATTTATAAACTGCTAACTGGACATTCTTCTTCAGGATTTCCTGCTAGGGAGCAAAATTCATGTTTCCATCAATTGCGGCAAGTCGTCCAGGTCCTGAAATGGCAAAACAACCCAGACCATCAAAATAACACCAGCATGTTTCAATGTGGGGATGATGGTCTTTTCCTGAAATGCTGTTAGCTTTACAGCAAATGTAACAGGATTCACAGCTTCCAGAAAGTTCAGCCTTTGTCTTGTCAGTCTGCTGAATATTTTCCTGGGGATCATCGAGATGTTTTTGTTAAATGTGAGGTGGACCTTGGTGTTCATTTGAGTCACCAGTGTGTTTTCACCTTGGAACTCTCCCATAGATGCCATTATGCTCAATCTGTCTTTCGTATTGTTGAGTCATGAACTCTGACCTTAAGTGACACCTTCAGTGCTTTATATGTTGTTTCAGTTTTTTTCTATGTGCTCTTGGTATAATTTTGTTAGGCCGAACATTCTTGGGAAGGTCTCCCGGTAATCCATATATTCTGCATTTGTGCCAGATTGAAATCAATGCCTGTTTCTCATCTATTCTCGAGTTACTTTAGATCAGGGCATGATGTGTTGCATCTAGGGACCTTTTGGCCTACTTCATGTTAGGACACAGGTTCTATTTAAGTGATTTTTTTTGATTCCACGTGTTTCATCATTTCAAAGCTGCCTTTTGTATTTACTTGGGCTACCTTTGTCTGGTATTAAAATTGGTTTGATCTGAAGAATTGAAGCGGGACATAAATCATAAAAAGAAATCTGTCAAGGTGCAAATACTTTTTTAAAGCTCTGTATATCAGACTCAATGTAGTCCTCCTGAACAGTAGGGGTCACTATAGAGATACATTTTGCAGTATTAAAGCCAGGCTTAACATTTTCAGTTATCCCATCTGTGGCATTCAGTAGTGATGTACGATATATTGGCATTAAAATCAGTATCGATAATTTTTTTTAACATATTGGTAGCGATAGTCCAATAACAACAATTAATTTATGATTAATCGATTATTGAAATAATTACCAACTAGTTTGGTAATTGCGTAATTGTTAACTAGGGTAAAGAACATGCCATTTGCTGAAGGAACAACCCGCTCAGCAGTAATTAAACCAAAACTTTACAAAAAATATATACATTTTCCATTTAAGATGAAAAACCTTCTTTGTCTATAAAAGATGCTATATCCAGAACGTGAATGTGACATAGCTTGTCTGTCTGAGCAGAAACAAACGTTTTAGTATTTATTCTAGGTTTAAACCCTGGAATAGTGTTTCAGTTTGTGGCAGATGCCTTGTTTGGAAGAGTTTTCATTGAACAATCGTAGAAACTGAGCTGGACTGTGGCGTCTGAGATGTAGCCTTCAACCATCTGTTTTGGTACAGCTGCTCTGCTTTGAACCCCCCACCCACTGCCGCTCACTCTACCGCCATTAACAAATATTCAAAAGTTCATTGTAAACTCCCCTGGACCCCCTATATCCAGTTGACCGCCACCCCCATCCCCCTGCAGCCTAAATTTGCTCCACCCAACAACACCCCAACCCCCGCCGTCATTCTCCCACCCATCTTTCCCAACAAGCTTCCTGGCTGCGGACAGCACCACCAATCATCACTCGGTTTCCATGGCAGCGTCCCCCAGCAACAGCCGTCACTATATCATAGCACTAGCGGAGGATGTGGGGAGGACGGGGGAGGGGGTCAGCCGAGTAGTGGCTCCTCTGCGTTGGAGAGAAGAGGGGGGCGGTTAGGAAGAAAAGAGAGCACACACAGCTGCCCTTCAGTGACGTAGCATCGCACCAGCTGCTCCAGTCGAGACTCGTCCATGTTCACACCCACAGAACATGTCGGGCCTTCGAGATTCTGTATCTGCCTTGGCTTTGTCTGCGTAGTACTGGGCCCGCTCCCTTATTCATTGATACATCTGTGGCCTTGATGTACTTTGGTTCATGTGCTGTCCTTGGATGCTTTGCTAACAAGTCTGGCTGTACAGTTCATCTGGCAGCTTGTCCATCTGTTGGTTTGGGCTGCAACTGATTGTTAATGTGCAACTTTTCCCTTTTGTGAGTCTCAGCTCAGAAACATTCTTTCAGCAGCTTGGCCATTGATTTTTCTGGTGGAAGCACCAGATTAAAATACAGGAATAAAGTGACTCAAAATAATGGGAAACTCATGCCGGCCAATTTGAAAACCAATTTAATCAGATTTAACTATCAGTTAGACAAACGGTAAATATTTACACCGTACTCATCTCGGATGGTGGTGTTATAATACGTTTATTAAAGCTTTAAATTAAACCCTAGAAGAGCAGGTCCCTGTATAAAACCATGGGATTTATCAGTTTGCTGCTCTGTTAGCAGTGTAACAACTGTAGCTGCCCAATAATGTGGGCAACTTGAGACATTTCCAGGCTATTTGAACTCCATTATTCTACAAAGAGATATTCTATTCACAAGTAGAAAACATTAAAGATAGTTGGCAATCTTTCCAAGAGTTTACGTCCCAGCAAGTTTACCCCCAAGTCAGATCGTGCCAAAACCTAGTAGCTCCATGTCAGAGTCTACAGGCTTCAGTCATGTTAGATGTTTAAGTTAATGACAGGACAGTTACACAAAGACTGAACAAGTTTGCTTGTTTGGAAGGGTTGAAGGATTACTAACCCTGTTCTTCAAAAAATGAAAGCAGCTGCATGATTTTTGTTACAGCTGAATAAACCATATGACTTGTGGAACAATGTTCTGTGGACAGATAAGAGCAAAGTAAAGATGTTGGAACAAAATGCACATTGCCATGTTTTGAGAAAATCAAATGAAGCATATTGATGCAAATTCCTCATACTCATCCTCATGTCAAGCTTGGTGGTGGAAGTGTGATGATTTTGGTTTGTTTTGCAGAGTCAACAATGAACTCCTGTATGCCAAAAATATGCTAGAGTCAAGTGTGAGGCCATCTGTATGATAGCTTATTTCAACCTGACTGAAACGCTATGTTGGGACCCCATGAGAGCTATGCATAAACAAACCTTGATGAATTGAAGTGTTTCAAAGAAATTCTGTCATAAATTAAATTATTTTTGTATTCCCCAGATTATTGCTGTAATTTCAGCTTGCATCCTTGACCCTTTCTTGCCATGGTAATTATTCCCCGAGTTACAGCATTGGGATCTGTTAATAAATCCTGTTCCTTCACTGGTTTTTCAGGCTGTGGCATGGGCACTCTGCAGCCACATGTCAACGCTGGTGGAGGTCAGCTGTACCAACAGCAGGTCCACCAGATAATGCCACAGGCAGTATCCTCACACCCAGCTTACCAGGGGCAGCAGCACTTCTCTGACAACCCACACTACAAAGACGGCAGCAATGGCGGCTCCATGGCCTGCCTCTATCCAAACTACCAGGTAGACTTTGGTCCTTTGTGTTTTTTGCAGTTTCTTACGAAGAAGAAGACTTCATGTTAATAATTTGTGTTTCCACAGCAGGGAATGTTGCCCCACCCACAATTTGGGGAGGAGCAACCGCCCCAAAGTGAGGGGCTTCCAGTAGGTACACCTGGCTCTGAGAGGGGACCCGGCGGAGGGCCAGAGGTGGTGGATGCCATTTACAGAGCTGTAGTGGATGCCGCCAGTAAGGGCATGCATGTTACCATCACCACCACGGTGAGTGGGACCACGCAGGCCAGTCCGGTGCCCGCCCTCAGTGCCATGAGTGCCTTCACTTCCAACATGGGGGAGCCCGTTAACCTCCCCCAGGCAGTCAGCGCAGTCCTGCATGGGCACCAGGACAGTGAGACGTTAACCCAGCAAGTCAGACCGAGGCAGGTGAGACCGGGACGTGGACAGAAAAACATGGATCCAGGGAAGAGCACTCCGGACGGTCCAGAGACCAATGACTACTTCCGCTCCCCTGGCCGTGGAACCCCTAGAGGGAACTGGGATGGAGAGACGCCACACGGGGGAAGCTATGATACGCAGAACAACCCCTGGGGTGGAGAGGAGTTTCTGGAGTGTTCTACTCAAGTAAGAAGTAGTCCTCTCATGGAGAGACCAGCCAGTCTGGCCCCTGCCCCACCCTGCCCTGCAGAGGGATCCAACGACCACAGCCTGCCCATGCCACACGATAAGACCTTTTTCGACCGGTTTAACAACTGCAACCGGACCCCCTCCAACTACAAAGAGCGTCTGGAACAAACAGTAGAACGGTGCGCCCACATCAATGGCGCCACCCCTCACTTTAACACCAGGCCTTACGGAGAAGCACTGGGCCCCCCGCGGCAGGAGCTGACGGGGGACGACCAGTCACCTGGCTCTTCCACCAGCCTGGAAGGGCCTCTGGCCACACCCAAAGACTACAGTCACTACAACGGTCATTTCAACGGCATGGCCCCCAGTCCCTCAGACACAAAGAGCCTAAGCAGCGAGGAGGACGTGCGGCAGCCCGACTCTCCCTCGTCAGAGCTACTCCCCTACCGCCCCAGGACCTTCAATATGGGAGAGCTGGTCTGGGGCCAGCTGAAGGGCTTCCCATCCTGGCCTGCCAAGCTGGCCGGGGACGAACAGGTGCACTGCGCTGCAATGCAGCTGCGAGAGCAAGCCAAGGTGAGATGCAACACCTGTCTCCTTTTTATCAACCAGGACTAAATAAGACTGATTGACCCAGTTTTATTCTGAGGTGTGATTTGGGGATTTGCAGCAGATAGTTATAAACTCAAAGCTGAGTTGAGATCAAATACTGGAAGTTTTCCTTTAATGAAAGCTTCATATTTATCCGCAGTGGCAGCTTAGGGTCAGCATGGGCCTTTGTGGCAACACTGTTGCAGGAATCAGCCTTGTTCCTGTTTGATTTTAGGAACACCTTTTAGTCCACTTGTCTGTAATTATTTAGACCCCCTGAGTCAGAACTTAGTAGAGCGACCTCTCACTGTAATTACAGCTGGGGTGTCACTTACAGTTTTCCACATCTGGAGACTGAAATTCATTATTTATCAAAAATAGCTCAAGCTCATTCAGATCAAAAGGAGACGGTTTGTAAATCTCAGTTTTCTAGTCTTTTCTTAGACTTTGACTGGGCCATTCTAACACAATATGCTTTGATTTAAATAATTCCATTGCAGCCTTTGCTGGATGTTTAGGAAGTTAAACCTTCACCCTTAATAGTCTTAATAGCTTGTAAACATGTTTCTTCCAGGTTTGCCCTGTATTTAGTTGAGTTAGTCTTCCCATTTTCTCCGTCCGCCGCCCCCACAGCATAATACTGCCTCCACCATGTTTCACTACGGACAGGGTGTGTTCAGAGTGATGTGGGGTGTTAGTTTTTCGCACCGTCCACATGTTTTTTCTGTCTCCATGATGGCTTGTGACAACCAGCATATTTGACTTGTTAGGCTTCCCTTGTAAAAGGACTTTCTTCTTTCCACTCCTCCATGAAGGCCAGGTTTGTGACCGGCACATTTTAAAAGATTCTCCCACCTGAGTGGTGAATCTCTTCAGCTCCTCCAGAGATATGGACCTCTTGGTTGCTTCTCTGATTATTGCTCTCCTGTCAGGTGGACATCCATGTCTTGGTAGGTCTGCAGGTGGTCCATCCTTTTTCCATGTCCAGCTTTCTTCCTGAGTTCTTTGGTCTTCATGATGCTGTTTGTTCTCCCTCTGAGGTCTTCACAGAACAGCTGGATCGATACTGAGATTATATTACAAACAGATGGACTCTGTTTGCTAATTAGGTGTCTGAAGACAATTTGGGTGCACTAGATTTAATTTAGTAAAGTGGGCTGATTCAGTACCTGTCGGTCTATCACACAATATCCCAACTAGATACACTGAAGGTTCTGGTGGTGAAGTGACATCTTCTAAATGTTCTCCGTTTTACTTTTGTTCTGTAGTTTCTGTTTTGTTCTTCACTCGTCAATGAATTCCTTTCTGCCCCACGACCTTCCTCTAATACAGTGGTTGTTTTTTTAGTTTTTTTATAGCAAGCACCTCCATCTTGCAAAACATTTAAAAACAGCAGTGCAACAAGAATTTGAACTTTTTTTTAGTTAGCTGCTTGAAGTTTGAAAGCTGAACAAAGTTTGGATTTTTGACGATTAAATCTCTGACTCACACGCATACACAGTACCATACAACCTCATTCAGTGAACTTTTTGCTTTATTGAAAGTACAAAATGCAGAGAAATACATTAGTAGTTTGTTTTGCCGGCAGAATTTAGCCTGGTCACTGAGCACATCAGTACAGGAAATCCAAATGTTTTATAGGCACAGTGGTTCTGAAAAGTGTACTGTACCTCTCTTTGAAACGTAAGCAAACTTTGACTTCTTCTCCCTTCAGGTCGAGCCAGAGAAACTGAAAACACTAACCCACGACCTGGAGGCTCTTGACCGAGCCGCCAAGAGAGGCCTGAAGTAAGAAGCTCACATACATTATGTTAATGTTGAGAAGTTCCTACGTTTGTTTGTCCTTTGATGGCAGTTTGTAGGGCAATGATAACATGAACTGTTTTCCTACAGACCGAAGCTGAATAACCCCCTGCAAGCTGCTCTCCACGAGGCCATGAGTGAGCTCGATAAGATGTCAGGCACAGTGAGTATCTGCTGCGTGTTTGGCCCCTCGAAGATTTCTTCTGTGACACTTACATGTTTCAGATCATTAAATAAATGTTAATATCTGGCCAAAAAAATAACCAGTTTTAAACGAGGTAACCGAACCAGCCTGGCTCTTTGACATTCTAAGAACATTTAAGAACAGATAAGAAACAAAGTCGCTGAAATCCATCAGTTTGGTTTGGGACTGCAGTGAATCACAGCGACAAATGGAGAAATAAAAAAAACTAGGGATCATGCAGCAGGACAGTCGTCCAAAGCACACCAGGAAGTCCACCTCTGAGTGGCTCAAAAAAAGCAGCGATGTAAAACATTAGAAACACGACGGCAGCTGATCAGTTAGTCAGTTTAAATCTCTAGGAGAAATGTGTATTGTATAAAACTGTGCCTCTGCATCCAGCTGTGCTCATTACGTGTCCCCCTTTGTGTCCAGCTCCCATCGAGGGACCGTCAGCTGATGCTCCCCAAACCCAAGAGGAGGAAAATATCCAGATAACATTGAATGTGTCAGGCACAAGAACGTCCTCGGAGCGGCCGGAGGCCTCGCTCCGTTTGGCCTCGACGAGGCGATCTGAGCTCTTCAACAGGTGCTACACGGACTTTCAGTGGTACAAACCTTGTTCCATGATATCAACTTGACTTTGTGACTGACCACAGAAGGTGCTGGAAACTCCAATCACCAATACAGTTTTAACTGTAGAGAAAATAAAAATAAGAAAAACACAAAAACAAACATTAAAAACAGTTGCAATTTGTCTACAGTTCACTGAATTAACTATTTTTTTCTAGTATAAGATGGTAAAATAAACAAAAAAAAGCTACAAGCGTTACCTTACATATTTAAGAAAAATAGACAGTCCAAATATTTCTGATACATTTTCAATATGTATATAGATAATCCTGAAATTTCCTGCTATTAAGAATTGTATGTATATATTGTACAATGTCATGTACAAGCGTACCTAATGCACATTTTATCTTTTATTGTACAAAAACAAAGCAGTAGAAGTGTACCAATGTCTTGGTTTCTATTGAGACGTGCGGCTGCTTCGGGCCGCATGCATAGGACAAATAAGATGACCGCCTAAAAGCTTTTATATGACCAACTGTAAGTCGTGCTGTTTCCCTTCTTTTCTTCAGTCCAGGATCGGGCGAGTGTTCATTTCGAAACTAAACAGAATGAACTTTACCAGCAGAAAGTGTTCCATGTTTATTTTTCTCCACCAGCTTCAGCCGAGACAGGAAAGCCATCGTGTTTACGAATCCGATGAGGCGCTTTTAGGAAGGAATTATCCACCTTAAATCGCCGTTTCTGATACACAGTGAGCTTCGTTAGAATCATGACTTCCTCTCTTTTCTCCATTTTTATGGTCGGTGGAGCATGGAAATTGTCCAGACAGATTTTTCACATATCCAATGCAAAGTGATGCTAAAGTAAAACCCTGCGGTTTGAATTTGAGGCTCCAAAACCCTTAAATTTAACCCAAATGTTTAGTTCACAAAGATAAATCACATTTGGGTGGATTTTTCCTTCACAATTTCCGCCGTCATCATTGATTTCGATTGTTCTCATGCTTGTCTGTACAGTATTTTAGTTACTTTTACCACAACTATAGCTTTAGGTGGGCTAACCAACCTCAGAGTTTAGATCATGGAAAGGAAACACTAACTTGACGAAAGCATTTTTCTTCTTTAGAGGCCTTTTTGTTTGTGTTTTTTGTTGCTTGTTGATGTAAATTATTTATGTACAGTACTCCATATTTATTTTAAGCTTTACAAATATGCTAGATGGCAATAATACTACCAAGAGTTGAGAACTAAAGCCTTATATGTGTATATGTATGTTTTGTTTTCTGTTATTTTTGTTTTTTAACAGGTGAACAATGATCATGTATCCCGTTATTTAAGAAGTTTGGCGCTCCGATTTCTCATTTTGTTACACATTGTGTCATGGGGTGTTTTGGTGTAAAGACCATGTTATTTATGAATATTAACTTTTAAAAATGGCAGACGTGGAGGTTTTGAATGCAGTTTTAACACTACAGTACTGACAGTATCGGAAACTGCATCAAACTGCTGCTCCTCCAAATCAATAACCTGAAATCGCTATTGAATGATCAAGTGCAATAAACCAAGCGATGGATCAACAGCATCTTCAGCAATCTTCACTTCTCTTGCTTTGTTTGCCTTTAATCCGCTTTCTTCAGACTTCTCTCTACTCCATAGTTTTACAGACACAGCACACCTGTTTCAACTTGAGATGTTTCCTCCGACCAAAGCAGTTCCTGTGTTAAACAAGATCTTAAACTGGTTCTTAAGAAACACAGCAAAGTACCAGTAGGGTACGCAGTTTATAAAGAACACTGCCAAATAGTAGTTAAACGCAGTGTTAAAAGCAGGATTTATAAATACCTGCTGGTGGTTTTAAAACAATTGACAGTATTTACAAACATTGCTACAAACAGGAGTTGCATGCCCAGTTTCAAACAGGATTTATAAACACTAGCTGAGAAGATTTAAAAATCTGAATCTGTTTCTAAAGAACTCCGCAAGCAGGAGTTACACATACTGTTTCAATCAGGATTTATAAATAGCTGGTGCTACTGAAAGACCTTTTGAAAATAGGAAGCGTGCACACTTTTTAAGCAAGATTTATAAACGCCAGCTGGTTAGAACTGACAGTGTTTATAAAGAGGATGCAAACACGCTTTTAAGCAGGGTTTAGACACTCTAGCTGGTTATTTAAACAGAACTTTCAATGTTTAAAAACTGCTTGGTAAACAGGAGTTACCTGCAGGGTTTACAAATATCAGCTGATAGCATTAAAAGATCCCACCTTGTTTATAAACTCTGTTATAAATTCAAGACTTAATTGGGAGATTTAAACCTCGCTCTTTGATCGGTTGTTTGCCTATAGTTCCTGATAAAATGCCTTTCATTTAGACAACCAACACGCTGGTCTTGAGATGTGGCCGTTTATTATGGTGCTTTTGTCACTGGAAACAGGACAAACTGGTGCAAATCAAGAACAAGCATTGTTTTAGCACTGGAACTGGTTGATTGGAATAACCCCCCATTAGGAATTCCCAATAAAACCTGAATACATTTCAGTTGTTTTGGGATTCTTTGTAAAAACCAATTTATTAAAACTTCGTAACCTTTAAGTTAAATAATACACTACAAAATATCTCACCTTTTTCCAGCTAATAAATGCTACAACCCATATAGATGTGGAGAACAGCTCTGGTCCAGACCTACGAGTCGACTTACACAAATGTTTGCAACCATTTTCTGTTTGAAGAACCTTTTATATCAGTTTGTACTGTATTTTATTTTACGTGTGCTCACTCACTACTTTCTGGTTGCTTCATTCACTGCTTTTCCATGTGTTGTTTTTTTTTTTACCCTAAACTACAAGGAAATCTGCCCTCTTTTGAATACATGAGCTCTTTCGGTAAAGTTTATTCTGCTCTTCTGCCCCTATTTTCTTTGTTTAGTTTTTTTTTGTGTGCAATGATGAGCAGGAGCCCAGTTTCATGTCAGGAACCCATTCATGTTCTTCATGGTCAAACGGTGGAACCATTTCTCGCCTATGGTTCTGTGTTGAGGTGTGAGTGTCCTTTTCTTTTATTCTGTCAGTATTTGCTTTCTCTTCGGCTTGTAATTAAGTATATATTTTTCTCACTAATATATACTTTACAAAAAGAATAGACCTGCGTGAAGTACGGTGTGCATTTGGTTGCTCTTGTTTATTTCTTTCCTTTCTGCATTAATGTGGGTTAGGAATAGTGCGTCAGAGTTCATTATTTTCACATTGTTTGGACTTTTTTTTTTTTTTTTTTTTATGGTTTGATGTAAACAGCATTTTTTTGTAAATATTGTGAAACATTACAGGTCATGCAGTGATGTAACATTTTGAATAATGTTGCACAGATGTTTAAGATATTAAAAACATGTTCACTCTTACTTGAATATTGTGGATTTTATTATATTGTTTTCCAAATTCGAGTTTTTTTACAGCTCCTGGACAAATATTTTAAGGTTATGATGACTAATCAGGAATTTAATGGGTTTTCTTTTGTTTGACACTGCCCTCTAGTGGGCAATAAAAGCACACCTTATGGGACTACTGAAATCTACTAGAGTTAAACTAGTTGGATGGATTTAAAGTTGGAGAGACACTTCTTGTTAGTAAGATACATTGAGCATAATATGCAGTAAGAAATTCTCTCAGGTGTTTTTATTTAAGCGTATTTAAAATGCATTTATATTGCATCATTAAAATGTCAGAAATTTGACCCTATAAAAAAGAACCTTGTTATAAACTTTGCTCACACTCGCCATCATGATCTAATACTCCTATAAATACAAATCAGTGAGGGTGTACAAGTATCTGTTTTATCAGGTTAATTAAAACATTTATAAAATTAGGTTTTGCATTTTAAAAGGGACAGTCCAGTAACTCCAAAACCACCAACACTCAAATCGTCCACAGACAAGCCATTTATTCACTGCCAGGGTGTTTTCAGGGTGCAGATCAGGAAGGACTGACACTTACAGCCGCCCGCATGAAGAAGCCAAATGTCTCCTGTATGTATGGTAGTGGCAGCATCATACTGTGGGGCTGTTCAGCTGTCAGCTTTATTGCTGCTTTGCATGAATCTCCCATTCGAGTCGTATTAAAGGATAATAATCCAAAACACACATCAGAACTGGTTTTAGGATGGATCAAACGAATGACCTTCCCATCGCTTACATCTCAACCACTAAAACTTCATGGACCGTGCTTTGAAGCTGTGGCAGGAAACCAGAGTAACCTAATACCCGTAGTGGTGTATGTATATATTTAATCCTGTGTGAGAAACTTAACGATTAATTCAAGTTTATGCACACAAATAGCGTTACCTGTTGGTAAAAAAAAAAAAAAAAAAAAGCTTGATATAATCGGAGTAAAATCTTAATTTTTAGGCGGGTAAAGGATTTTCAGATTCCGTTTTACCAGAAGACGTGTTGTAACTGGATGAAGGTGCTAGAGGGTTAAAGCTAGATGAACGGATGCAACATGGACAGCCAGGCCGGTTTGCGTGTGCGCGTCACCGCCGTGGTGCTGATGAGGGCCAGACATGCGCGCCGCGGCACCGCACGGGAGCGCGCATCGTTCTCCTCAGCGGTCCAGGACGATGCGGCTGTCCTGTCCTAACCTCTCCTGACTCCCTCCCTCCTGCTGCTCCTCCTGATTCCTCCTCCTCCTCCTGCTGGGAGCCCGCTCGGCTGCAGAGGAGCAGGAGGGGCCCGGACACCGAACTGTGAGCTCCGCATCGGGACGCAGCGCTGCGGCTCGTCCCGCCTGGCCATGGCGCAGATAGGGAAACTCGGTGATGCTTAGCTTATTTGAAGCTGGAAACTTCACGGAAACCAGAAAATGCGGCGTTAAAGTTCCTTCTATTGACTCTAATGATTCAAACCTTTTCATTTATTCTGACTTCATCAAGACGCGCGGCTTCCCTCTGGGCCCCTGAATATTTCCCTGTTGTTTTGTAATTTGTGGACGGGGAGGCGCAAGTAGCAGCAGCAGCAGCCATGATGGATGCAGCAGAGTGCGGGGTGAAGGTGATGTGCCGCTTCAGGCCCCTGAATGAGGCCGAAATCACCAGAGGAGACAAGTACATCCCCAAGTTTAAGGAGGACGACACCGTGGTGATAACTGTAAGTCTGACTCATCGTTGTGCTGATGCAGGAAGAAAGGTGCGCAGTAAAACTGGCGGCGTTTAAAGGAGTGATGCACAAATAGGAAAATGGAGTTGTTTTTGCAGAGCTTTGGAAATATTTGAATAATATTGAATATAATATTTCGTTTCATGAAGAGATATCTGCAGCAGCTATGCTGAAAGGCAAAACAAAAACTCCTACAGATTTGATACAAGGACTGGTGACTAAATCAATTTTATTTACTGTACTTTGCAGCTTTCAGAGTGATCCAGTGCAGTTTAATTCATTTCAGAGTGTGTTAAAAGTTTACGTTTATACCAGGGGTCCTAAAACCTCATTGTCAAAAGTCCAAAAATGATTTAAAAGAAGGTCAAAGTTCAGAACGACTACTGATGAGCAAATAACTTTGATTAAGTTTGTTTAAAACAGAGAAATGAGGAATGACACCAGAGGTGGCCCTAGATTGTCTGGGGCCCAAAGTGAGACTTTATTTGGGGGACATATTCCATCATAACAGCACTAAAAAGTCTGTTTATATTATTTATTAAGTAATTGTGGAGACAGAGTTCTGTCTTGGCAGAGCTATTCAGGTCTTTGTTAGAGTTAGGAGATTTGTTGGTTTTTTTTGCGCCTAAATGTAAATGTTAGTCATTTAATGATCCTTTGTTAATAAGCACAGCAGGTCTGCAGACGGACCAGGTCATGGTTGTATTAGTAGTGCATGCTGGGACACTCATCCATGACCCTTCTGTGGTGTCCTCGTCTTAGATTCCATGATAAATCACGGCCCCTCAATGCGGTGAAGGCATCCAGTCCAAGTAGCAGAAAAGTAGCCCCAAATCATAACGTTGCCACTGCTGTGCTTGACAGTGGAGATGGTGTCTTTCAGGTCAGTCTGTATTTCTTTCTTCTCCATCACTCCACCTTCTTCCAAACCTTTGAACCATTAGATGTTAACTGGGGAGCCTAGGATGGACCTGTATATTTGCCTCTATAGAAGAAGAATGCACGTTTCAGTCCATTAAAGGTTTGCACATTACCAGTGGGGGTCTGCTTTTAAAATCATGAGTTATTACTTGAGTCCTCCCATGTAGCGTTGGCCTCAACGTTTCCATGATCATTCCCACCCCATGAGCCACGCTCTTGTCTAGATCCCCCGACTGAAGGCAACTGATGGTCCATATCTCATCAAATTTCCAATATTCTCTCTAACATCTGCCGCTTTCTCACGAAGGAAGTTCTTGGAGATCATTCCAGCCTTGTGTAGATTGATCATCTCCTCCCTGATGTTCGTTAACAGCTCTTTGGTCTTTCTCTGGTAGAGATGTTCTGTGGTAGAGATGTTGGAATGGAAGAAACTGATTCTGTGGACCCGTGTTAGCTCCTTGAGTATCTGTGAATGATAAGATGAAGCTATTGTTAACTTTCATGCCGTGTTTTCTATTAATATTCTGTCTCTTGCATTAAACTGAAAGTGCCATAAACCTTAGAAATCAAGCAACAAAATGTAGGAGATGAGCATCAAACAATTATGTCTCCTCACTGTTGAATTATTTTTCAGTTCCTTATGAATCCCACTTAAACCTTTAAATCTAAAATTGAAATCTAAATGAAAAAGGTTAATTATTTTTGAAAATATCTATAAACAGGAGGTATTAAATCTGGCCTGGTGCCCTAACCAGCAGCTTAGTTTGCTGGTATCTCTCCCCAGATGGTTGCTGGAACCATCTCCTACTGAGAAGTTTGCTAAAGAGTTTTGATACCACCAGTGCAGAGCTTACTCAGCGGGTGGGTCTTCTTCAAAAACAGCCTTGTAACAAGAAAGGCAGCAAAGAAGTCATTTCTGTCTTGGAGAAAAGGCTGAACGTGGACAGCAGAAGACATATGCTGTTATTTCCCTGCTGAATCTCTCCTCTGATTGTAACTTAGTGGTTCATAGATCAGAACATTGAAATTTTGAACCTATGGTCGGGAAACTCACCTGATCTTAACCTCACTGAGAACCTGTGGCTTTATCTAAGAGCAAGTACGATGAGATTGGGTCACTATCAGTCAGGATTTGGTCTGGAAATTAATATCTAGCATGTTGAAAAACAAATTACATAAGTTATGAAGAAGGATCAACAGTTTGATGTATTTGCTAATAAAGTCTGGAAAGTTTCTATGTAATTATCATAATTAATCCAGATTGTGTCAGCAGATTATTACTGTATACACGGAAGGTTGTTTTATTCTCTTTATTTTGAGTTTGAGGAGGGTTTGGATTATCTGGACATCATTAGGCCCTGGTTTTAAAACTCATTTGCTACAGCCAGTCAGACATGAGGACACTGGACCCGGACCGACCCTACATCAATTGTTCTGTTGAATGATTCTGCTTCCTGTCGTCAATCAGGAGAGATACAGTTTGGGCCAGGGGGTTCTCTGCTTTATTTTCAGACTCTGAGGCAGTCAGAGTGCTGCTGCAGATGTCTTTAAATGCTGAGAGCAGCTGTTTGCACAAATGAGGAGTTTACCCCTGAGACAAAGAGTCGGGTTGGATTGGATATGGAGGAGTGATGGATAGTCTCATCAGAAAGCTGTTTTTATGATCTAAACTCGACATGTGATCATTAATTCCCCTTTTTTCCAACAATCATGCTGTAGATTATCTTTTTTAAGGTGTTTTTATTGTTTGCTGATGATGAATAAGGATTAAAAGATGCTTTTATGCAATGTTCTAAGATGACTTTGTCTAGAAGTTCATTATATAACCATTAAAGTAGCTGGTTTGAGGACCCTGTTGGTCCACTGCTGGAAAAATCTCAGAACAAGCCGTATTTAGAACCTCAGATCTGTTTTTTCTCGATCTATTTTGTCTTGAAACAGGGGAAACCATACGTGTTCGACCGTGTGCTGCCGCCAAACACGACACAAGAGCAGGTTTACGAGGAATGTGCCAAACAGATAGTCAAAGGTGAGATGGCTGAACTTAATGATGTCTTAGTCTGGAGATAGGATTGCTTTGTTTTTGTATTTCATTACAAACGGTATGAAATTGATATATAATGCATCCATTTAGATACTGATAATGTATAACCAAGTACAAAAAGAAAGTATAACCAGATCACGTTATTGGACAATGAATGTACTGTTTTCCACATGTCTTGTGTCTCTGTGGTTCTAGATGTGCTGGGTGGATACAACGGGACAATCTTCGCTTATGGGCAGACGTCTTCTGGAAAGACCCACACCATGGAGGTGAGGGGTCGCTCTCGGGCCAGTCGCTCAAGCAATGAATCCATCAATGTTGATGTAGATCTGTGTGCAAAGATTGGAGAGTTTTATTGTGATCTTTGACCCGCTGTGCGTGGATTAGGGGATTGTATAACAGAATTATGGAGAGCTAGATCCAAAGCAATCTAAAGCCAGCCGAGCCTCTGGACAAGACACTGAGGTCAAACACTGCGTCGATGATTTTCAGGCTGTTTCCTCTCATGAGTGTAAATTACATCAGAGTCATTTAATCATCGAAGAAAGAGGCCTAAAGCCAGATTTTAATTCCGTCATCTGATCCGTGAAACTTTGTTTCTCCTTTAAAGTGGCAATTTTTTCACCAGATGTTTGTCCTTAAATTCTTACAAAGTTCAGCTGTGAAACATCTGCTGTCATGTTCAGGGCAAGCTGCACGACCCGCAGCTGATGGGAATCATCCCTCGCATCGCCCAGGACATCTTCGACCACATCTACTCCATGGACGAGAACCTGGAGTTTCACATCAAGGTAAAGAGCGCTTCATGTCATCCACCTTCACAAGAAAAATACTTCGTAAATAGGCTTAAAAGAAATTTGTGTTGTCTCTCCTAAAATCACTAATTAACGCTAGTGGAGTTTTAACTTTTTACAGTGTGGAGGGTTTAGTGGATCCCTCTGATTTATAGTATATTTCCACCATAAACAAATTTCAAAAATAGTTTAAAATAAAAACCAAATCCTCACGTTGCATGATCTGTTCTCAAGTTGAGAATGAATGTGTGTGTGGGATAATTATGAATTTGGTGGTTTTGTTGTTTTTTAGAAGTTTTCTGTCATCAAACAATTAAAATAACAGTGAAAAAAAGGATTTTTAAAAAAGGTTTTATAGTTAGGCTTAAAATCACCTGGTGACTGATTTACAGTTGAGTTTAAAAAAAATAAGAATATCGTGAAAAAGTCTCTGGTTTAGGAGTGGCCCTGTTGCACCTTTTCCTACCACACTTTTTCCTTACACTCAACTTTCCATGAATACGCTTGGATAAAGAGCTGTGTGGCTTACCCTCCTTGTGGGAGGCTGTCAGGAAAACCTTTGAAGATATTTGGAGTTTTGGAGAATTAGGTGATTAGGGTGCTGACACAGGAGTTTCCAATATTTAACTTTTTCACAATTTTCAGATTTTCTGAGACACTGCATTTTGGGTTTGTATTTTCTGTAAGCCATTGCCATAAAAATGACAAGAATTAAAGGCTTGATATATTTCACTCTATGTATGACGAATCTATATCAGTTTCACTTTCTGAAGAGAGTGACAAAAAAGTTTGAATTTTTTCACAACATTATCATTTTTTGAGATATACTTGTAGTTTTGGATTTGGTTGACAAAGTAATCAGTTTTTTAATTTTCTGTATATTTCATCCACATTTTAAAAATTTTGGTTTTGAGTTTCTTGTGTTTTACACTCGGTAAAAAGTAATAAGACTAAATTGGAGTTTTCTCGCTGCAGGTTTCTTATTTTGAAATCTACTTGGACAAGATCAGAGACCTGCTGGATGGTGAGTCTTGTTGGGGGAAGTTCACCTGTTTCCACTTACTTACCTTTAGGAAACCACATTTTATTAAAGGTATTTGTTAAATCGAGCGTTACCTGAATTCTGCGATCTTTGTTCTGTTTGAAGTGTCGAAGACAAACCTTGCTGTGCATGAAGACAAGAACAGGGTTCCCTACGTGAAGGTCGGTGAGATGAAGTAAAGATGAACTTGAGTTTGGATTAGTTGTGCTGCAGATTTCTATTATTGGAGCTTTCTGCTTAAATATTCTTTCTTTTCTCAACAAACACTGAGTTCTGTAATAAAAAATATGGTGGATTGGACCTGCAGCTCTATTTGCAAATTGAGGCTCTGTGAGCAAAAATTCAAAGTCGAGCCGAAACAATAATCTTTTTAAAGCAAGTTAAATTTAAACCTCATTGTAAATAACATCATTGTTTTCTAAAATATGACATTTCTATGTGACAAACAAGGTTTGCTCAGTTAGTTTTTCCCAAACACCGGTTCCAGCGTTTGTCTAGAAATTCACCACTAAAATTAGCACCAGAACGCCAGTTACATTTCGGCACAAAATCTTTGCTTGATTAGGGAAAAGAAATTACGTAAATGAAGGTCAGTCCTCACAATTTCTGCTTTTAGCTGCATTTATAACTACAGCTTTCAGACTCACTTTCTAAACACTGTCATGTCTTTTCATATCACCAGCTGATGTTTAGAAATCCTGGTTTTAACCACAAAAAGGGTTTCTAAGTTATGGAATCTATTTGCAGGGGAAAATGTTATTTAAAAACAGTAATTCTAATCCAGCAGCAGCTGTTTTTGTTTTTAAATGATGTGATTTCAGTTATGATTACCTCCACGCTGTCTTTCAGGGCTGCACTGAGCGCTTCGTGTCCAGTCCTGAGGAGGTGATGGACGTCATCGACGAGGGGAAGGCCAATCGGCACGTGGCAGTGACGAGTACGTACAAGTATTTATCTTGTATAATAAAGGTTTATCACCTTTATGCTATCATACGTTTTACAACAACATGACGTGCAGAAACATGCAAACACAGAATGTTGTCGTAATAAAACATAGTTTATTGCTGCTGCTGTTAACTGGTTCAGGCCTTTTTTTAAGCCAGCTTGTGGTTCTGCAACCATAATCTTTCATTTTCAGGTTTTTGAGCTTTTTAATTGTTGCATACATTGGTAAATATGTAGCTGACAAATAACACTTTCATTTATAATCTCTCCAAATGAACCTAGAAATGTTCCTCAAAATTAATAAAATGGAAAAAATGAACACTGAACTACATTCTTTTGGCCGTTAGGGGGAAATAACACCAAGATAAACAAAACCAAAAGGGCTTCTTTTTTATTTGACGTTGTTTACTATCTTCTTTTAAAAATTAATGTTTTCCACAACAAATTTAATAGTGAAATTTGCAAGCAGATTTCCATTAAAACAGCACAAATCTTGTTCAAAAACCAATAATGGGAAGGTAGGAAATAGGCTGTGATGCCTTTATAAGTATATATTCATAACTGAACATGCACCTGCATGCAGAAAGCTGTTAGAGACGTTGGGACTTCTGCCTCAGACTGGGTCAGAACTAACCATGTTGGCTGATGAGACACGAAATTCTCTTCTGGTCTGGGAACACCTGAGCTGGAGAGATGTCTGGGTTTGCCTTCTTGACTGGTTACCCTGGGGACCCGACCTTGGGTTAGCAGAAGATCAGTAATTTCTGTTCTCTGTTCCAGACATGAATGAGCACAGCTCCCGCAGCCACAGCATCTTCCTGATCAACATCAAGCAGGAAAACGTTGAAACGGAGAAGAAACTGTCGGGGAAGCTGTACCTGGTCGATCTGGCCGGCAGTGAGAAGGTCAGTCTGACATTAATGAGGTCACGATAATCTGCTGAGCTGTGTGATTTATAAAATCTGTGAGGTGGGCTGTTTGAGCAGGTCAGCAAGACCGGAGCTGAGGGGGCGGTGTTGGACGAGGCGAAGAACATCAACAAATCTCTCTCAGCGCTGGGGAACGTCATCTCTGCCCTGGCTGAGGGAACCGTGAGTTGGTTCTTTGGTATCCATGAGTATCTCCTGGAATCACTGCATCTACTGTATCTGTGATTGTTGATCAGATCCTGGTTTGCTGACTTCCTCAGAAAAGCCACGTGCCGTACAGAGACAGCAAGATGACCCGGATCCTGCAGGACTCTCTGGGAGGAAACTGCCGCACCACAATCATCATCTGTTGCTCGCCGTCCGTCTACAACGAGGCCGAGACCAAGTCCACGCTCATGTTTGGACAGAGGTGTGCCTCATGTCCTTTCCGGATCTACTTTAGTGTTTTCAGACTAGAGAAAGCCCCCCTAAAGCAGTTGGGTTTTCCAGGGTGGAACCGTTACAACTCTAATGGTTTTTAATAACTGCAACTGGGAGCACATGCTTGGATTTATGGTGGATTTTCTCTTATGACCTCTTATATTCTCCTATACACTGGAGTCTGACCTTATCACCACATAAGCTCCAGTATATATGTACACCCTCACTGATGTTCACCAATGAGCTTCTGGATGGATGTTTGAACAGAATTAGTCGAGTTCAGCTAAATTTGTTGGTGTCCTGGTATAGACCTGGGTTAGAACTAAGTTATTCATCCCAAAACCAGCCTGAATGTGTGTTTGGGATCATCGTCCTGTTGGAACACCAAACTATGTCCAAGTTTCATCCGTTAGCTGATGGTTTCTTTTAAACCCCACAGTGTAATACTCCCACCACCATGCTTGACAGTTCATGCCAGTAAATAAAGCTCTGTTTGCATGTTAATAAAGAAGAAATATTTAGAGGCTGTATCTGTTATCTTTGGTGGAGATTTCTGATGTTTTGAAGCAGCTTTGTTCAGCATGTCTATCTATATATTTTAACTGTGTGTCTTGGACTAATGGTTGCTAAACATCCTAATGTTTGGGTTCAGAGCGAAGACCATCAAGAACACGGTGTCTGTGAACCTGGAGCTGACAGCTGAGGAGTGGAAG